>NC_088863.1:53138267-53221878 GCF_032884065.1 Artemia franciscana | reverse complement strand
CGCGTAGCAGGCGCAAAGTTATCGTTACTTTTTGGTTTTACCAACACCAGTTATGTTTCTCTTTTAATCGGTTTATTCTATATTAGAGTATGCATAAGACGTTCGAAGCAGGTATATAGTTTTCACGCGTAGCGGCGCAAAGTTATCGTTACTTTTTGGTTTTACCAACACCAGTTATGTTTCTCTTTTAATCGGTTTATTCTATATTAGAGTATGCATAAGACGTTCGAAGCAGGTATATAGTTTTCACGCGTAGCGGCGCAAAGTTATCGTTACTTTTTGGTTTTACCAACACCAGTTATGTTTCTCTTTTAATCGGTTTATTCTATATTAGAGTATGCATAAGACGTTCGAAGCAGGTATATAGTTTTCACGCGTAGCAGGCGCAAAGTTATCGTTACTTTTTGGTTTTACCAACACCAGTTATGTTTCTCTTTTAATCGGTTTATTCTATATTAGAGTATGCATAAGACGTTCGAAGCAGGTATATAGTTTTCACGCGTAGCAGGCGCAAAGTTATCGTTACTTTTTGGTTTTACCAACACCAGTTATGTTTCTCTTTTAATCGGTTTATTCTATATTAGAGTATGCATAAGACGTTCGAAGCAGGTATATAGTTTTCACACGTAGCAGGCGCAAAGTTATCGTTACTTTTTGGTTTTACCAACACCAGTTATGTTTCTCTTTTAATCGGTTTATTCTATATTAGAGTATGCATAAGACGTTCGAAGCAGGTATATAGTTTTCACGCGTAGCAGGCGCAAAGTTATCGTTACTTTTTGGTTTTACCAACACCAGTTATGTTTCTCTTTTAATCGGTTTATTCTATATTAGAGTATGCATAAGACGTTCGAAGCAGGTATATAGTTTTCACGCGTAGCAGGCGCAAAGTTATCGTTACTTTTTGGTTTTACCAACACCAGTTATGTTTCTCTTTTAATCGGCTTCTTCTATATTAGAGTATGCATAAGACGTTCGAAGCAGGTATATAGTTTTCACGCGTAGCAGGCGCAAAGTTATCGTTAATCTTTGGTTTTACCAACACCAGTTATGTTTCTCTTTTAATCGGTTTATTCTATATTAGAGTATGCGTAAGACGTTCGAAGCAGGTATATAGTTTTCACGCGTAGCAGGCGCAAAGTTATCGTTACTTTTTGGTTTTACCAACACCAGTTATGTTTCTCTTTTAATCGGTTTATTCTATATTAGAGTATGCATAAGACGTTCGAAGCAGGTATATAGTTTTCACGCGTAGCGGGCGCAAAGTTATCGTTACTTTTTGGTTTTACCAACACCAGTTATGTTTCTCTTTTAATCGGTTTATTCTATATTAGAGTATGCATAAGACGTTCGAAGCAGGTATATAGTTTTCACGCGTAGCGGGCGCAAAGTTATCGTTACTTTTTGGGCTTTACCAACACCAGTTATGTTTCTCTTTTAATCGGTTTATTCTATATTAGAGTATGCATAAGACGTTCGAAGCAGGTATATAGTTTTCACGCGTAGCAGGCGCAAAGTTATCGTTACTTTTTGGTTTTACCAACACCAGTTATGTTTCTCTTTTAATCGGTTTATTCTATATTAGAGTATGCATAAGACGTTCGAAGCAGGTATATAGTTTTCACGCGTAGCAGGCGCAAAGTTATCGTTACTTTTTGGTTTTACCAACACCAGTTATGTTTCTCTTTTAATCGGTTTATTCTATATTAGAGTATGCATAAGACGTTCGAAGCAGGTATATAGTTTTCACGCGTAGCAGGCGCAAAGTTATCGTTACTTTTTGGTTTTACCAACACCAGTTATGTTTCTCTTTTAATCGGTTTATTCTATATTAGAGTATGCATAAGACGTTCGAAGCAGGTATATAGTTTTCACGCGTAGCAGGCGCAAAGTTATCGTTACTTTTTGGTTTTACCAACACCAGTTATGTTTCTCTTTTAATCGGTTTATTCTATATTAGAGTATGCATAAGACGTTCGAAGCAGGTATATAGTTTTCACGCGTAGCAGGCGCAAAGTTATCGTTACTTTTTGGTTTTACCAACACCAGTTATGTTTCTCTTTTAATCGGTTTATTCTATATTAGAGTATGCATAAGACGTTCGAAGCAGGTATATAGTTTTCACGCGTAGCAGGCGCAAAGTTATCGTTACTTTTTGGTTTTACCAACACCAGTTATGTTTCTCTTTTAATCGGTTTATTCTATATTAGAGTATGCATAAGACGTTCGAAGCAGGTATATAGTTTTCACGCGTAGCAGGCGCAAAGTTATCGTTACTTTTTGGTTTTACCAACACCAGTTATGTTTCTCTTTTAATCGGTTTATTCTATATTAGAGTATGCATAAGACGTTCGAAGCAGGTATATAGTTTTCACGCGTAGCAGGCGCAAAGTTATCGTTACTTTTTGGTTTTACCAACACCAGTTATGTTTCTCTTTTAATCGGTTTATTCTATATTAGAGTATGCATAAGACGTTCGAAGCAGGTATATAGTTTTCACGCGTAGCAGGCGCAAAGTTATCGTTACTTTTTGGTTTTACCAACACCAGTTATGTTTCTCTTTTAATCGGTTTATTCTATATTAGAGTATGCATAAGACGTTCGAAGCAGGTATATAGTTTTCACGCGTAGCAGGCGCAAAGTTATCGTTACTTTTTGGTTTTACCAACACCAGTTATGTTTCTCTTTTAATCGGTTTATTCTATATTAGAGTATGCATAAGACGTTCGAAGCAGGTATATAGTTTTCACGCGTAGCAGGCGCAAAGTTATCGTTACTTTTTGGTTTTACCAACACCAGTTATGTTTCTCTTTTAATCGGTTTATTCTATATTAGAGTATGCATAAGACGTTCGAAGCAGGTATATAGTTTTCACGCGTAGCAGGCGCAAAGTTATCGTTACTTTTTGGTTTTACCAACACCAGTTATGTTTCTCTTTTAATCGGTTTATTCTATATTAGAGTATGCATAAGACGTTCGAAGCAGGTATATAGTTTTCACGCGTAGCAGGCGCAAAGTTATCGTTACTTTTTGGTTTTACCAACACCAGTTATGTTTCTCTTTTAATCGGTTTATTCTATATTAGAGTATGCATAAGACGTTCGAAGCAGGTATATAGTTTTCACGCGTAGCGGGCGCAAAGTTATCGTTACTTTTTGGTTTTACCAACACCAGTTATGTTTCTCTTTTAATCGGTTTATTCTATATTAGAGTATGCATAAGACGTTCGAAGCAGGTATATAGTTTTCACGCGTAGCGGGCGCAAAGTTATCGTTACTTTTTGGTTTTACCAACACCAGTTATGTTTCTCTTTTAATCGGTTTATTCTATATTAGAGTATGCATAAGACGTTCGAAGCAGGTATATAGTTTTCACGCGTAGCAGGCGCAAAGTTATCGTTACTTTTTGGTTTTACCAACACCAGTTATGTTTCTCTTTTAATCGGTTTATTCTATATTAGAGTATGCATAAGACGTTCGAAGCAGGTATATAGTTTTCACGCGTAGCAGGCGCAAAGTTATCGTTACTTTTTGGTTTTACCAACACCAGTTATGTTTCTCTTTTAATCGGTTTATTCTATATTAGAGTATGCATAAGACGTTCGAAGCAGGTATATAGTTTTCACGCGTAGCAGGCGCAAAGTTATCGTTACTTTTTGGTTTTACCAACACCAGTTATGTTTCTCTTTTAATCGGTTTATTCTATATTAGAGTATGCATAAGACGTTCGAAGCAGGTATATAGTTTTCACGCGTAGCAGGCGCAAAGTTATCGTTACTTTTTGGTTTTACCAACACCAGTTATGTTTCTCTTTTAATCGGTTTATTCTATATTAGAGTATGCATAAGACGTTCGAAGCAGGTATATAGTTTTCACGCGTAGCGGCGCAAAGTTATCGTTACTTTTTGGTTTTACCAACACCAGTTATGTTTCTCTTTTAATCGGTTTATTCTATATTAGAGTATGCATAAGACGTTCGAAGCAGGTATATAGTTTTCACGCGTAGCAGGCGCAAAGTTATCGTTACTTTTTGGTTTTACCAACACCAGTTATGTTTCTCTTTTAATCGGTTTATTCTATATTAGAGTATGCATAAGACGTTCGAAGCAGGTATATAGTTTTCACGCGTAGCAGGCGCAAAGTTATCGTTACTTTTTGGTTTTACCAACACCAGTTATGTTTCTCTTTTAATCGGTTTATTCTATATTAGAGTATGCATAAGACGTTCGAAGCAGGTATATAGTTTTCACGCGTAGGGCGCAAAGTTATCGTTACTTTTTGGTTTTACCAACACCAGTTATGTTTCTCTTTTAATCGGTTTATTCTATATTAGAGTATGCATAAGACGTTCGAAGCAGGTATATAGTTTTCACGCGTAGCAGGCGCAAAGTTATCGTTACTTTTTGGTTTTACCAACACCAGTTATGTTTCTCTTTTAATCGGTTTATTCTATATTAGAGTATGCATAAGACGTTCGAAGCAGGTATATAGTTTTCACGCGTAGCAGGCGCAAAGTTATCGTTACTTTTTGGTTTTACCAACACCAGTTATGTTTCTCTTTTAATCGGTTTATTCTATATTAGAGTATGCATAAGACGTTCGAAGCAGGTATATAGTTTTCACGCGTAGCAGGCGCAAAGTTATCGTTACTTTTTGGTTTTACCAACACCAGTTATGTTTCTCTTTTAATCGGTTTATTCTATATTAGAGTATGCATAAGACGTTCGAAGCAGGTATATAGTTTTCACGCGTAGCAGGCGCAAAGTTATCGTTACTTTTTGGTTTTACCAACACCAGTTATGTTTCTCTTTTAATCGGTTTATTCTATATTAGAGTATGCATAAGACGTTCGAAGCAGGTATATAGTTTTCACGCGTAGCGGGCGCAAAGTTATCGTTACTTTTTGGTTTTACCAACACCAGTTATGTTTCTCTTTTAATCGGTTTATTCTATATTAGAGTATGCATAAGACGTTCGAAGCAGGTATATAGTTTTCACGCGTAGCAGGCGCAAAGTTATCGTTACTTTTTGGTTTTACCAACACCAGTTATGTTTCTCTTTTAATCGGTTTATTCTATATTAGAGTATGCATAAGACGTTCGAAGCAGGTATATAGTTTTCACGCGTAGCAGGCGCAAAGTTATCGTTACTTTTTGGTTTTACCAACACCAGTTATGTTTCTCTTTTAATCGGTTTATTCTATATTAGAGTATGCATAAGACGTTCGAAGCAGGTATATAGTTTTCACGCGTAGCAGGCGCAAAGTTATCGTTACTTTTTGGTTTTACCAACACCAGTTATGTTTCTCTTTTAATCGGTTTATTCTATATTAGAGTATGCATAAGACGTTCGAAGCAGGTATATAGTTTTCACGCGTAGCAGGCGCAAAGTTATCGTTACTTTTTGGTTTTACCAACACCAGTTATGTTTCTCTTTTAATCGGTTTATTCTATATTAGAGTATGCATAAGACGTTCGAAGCAGGTATATAGTTTTCACGCGTAGCAGGCGCAAAGTTATCGTTACTTTTTGGTTTTACCAACACCAGTTATGTTTCTCTTTTAATCGGTTTATTCTATATTAGAGTATGCATAAGACGTTCGAAGCAGGTATATAGTTTTCACGCGTAGCAGGCGCAAAGTTATCGTTACTTTTTGGTTTTACCAACACCAGTTATGTTTCTCTTTTAATCGGTTTATTCTATATTAGAGTATGCATAAGACGTTCGAAGCAGGTATATAGTTTTCACGCGTAGCAGGCGCAAAGTTATCGTTACTTTTTGGTTTTACCAACACCAGTTATGTTTCTCTTTTAATCGGTTTATTCTATATTAGAGTATGCATAAGACGTTCGAAGCAGGTATATAGTTTTCACGCGTAGCAGGCGCAAAGTTATCGTTACTTTTTGGTTTTACCAACACCAGTTATGTTTCTCTTTTAATCGGTTTATTCTATATTAGAGTATGCATAAGACGTTCGAAGCAGGTATATAGTTTTCACGCGTAGCAGGCGCAAAGTTATCGTTACTTTTTGGTTTTACCAACACCAGTTATGTTTCTCTTTTAATCGGTTTATTCTATATTAGAGTATGCATAAGACGTTCGAAGCAGGTATATAGTTTTCACGCGTAGCGGGCGCAAAGTTATCGTTACTTTTTGGTTTTACCAACACCAGTTATGTTTCTCTTTTAATCGGTTTATTCTATATTAGAGTATGCATAAGACGTTCGAAGCAGGTATATAGTTTTCACGCGTAGCAGGCGCAAAGTTATCGTTACTTTTTGGTTTTACCAACACCAGTTATGTTTCTCTTTTAATCGGTTTATTCTATATTAGAGTATGCATAAGACGTTCGAAGCAGGTATATAGTTTTCACGCGTAGCAGGCGCAAAGTTATCGTTACTTTTTGGTTTTACCAACACCAGTTATGTTTCTCTTTTAATCGGTTTATTCTATATTAGAGTATGCATAAGACGTTCGAAGCAGGTATATAGTTTTCACGCGTAGCAGGCGCAAAGTTATCGTTACTTTTTGGTTTTACCAACACCAGTTATGTTTCTCTTTTAATCGGCTTATTCTATATTAGGGTATGCATAAGACGTTCGAAGCAGGTATATAGTTTTCACGCGTAGCGGGCGCAAAGTTATCGTTACTTTTTGGTTTTACCAACACCAGTTATGTTTCTCTTTTAATCGGTTTATTCTATATTAGAGTATGCATAAGACGTTCGAAGCAGGTATATAGTTTTCACGCGTAGCGGGCGCAAAGTTATCGTTACTTTTTGGTTTTACCAACACCAGTTATGTTTCTCTTTTAATCGGTTTATTCTATATTAGAGTATGCATAAGACGTTCGAAGCAGGTATATAGTTTTCACGCGTAGCGGCGCAAAGTTATCGTTACTTTTTGGTTTTACCAACACCAGTTATGTTTCTCTTTTAATCGGTTTATTCTATATTAGAGTATGCATAAGACGTTCGAAGCAGGTATATAGTTTTCACGCGTAGCAGGCGCAAAGTTATCGTTACTTTTTGGTTTTACCAACACCAGTTATGTTTCTCTTTTAATCGGTTTATTCTATATTAGAGTATGCATAAGACGTTCGAAGCAGGTATATAGTTTTCACGCGTAGCAGGCGCAAAGTTATCGTTACTTTTTGGTTTTACCAACACCAGTTATGTTTCTCTTTTAATCGGTTTATTCTATATTAGAGTATGCATAAGACGTTCGAAGCAGGTATATAGTTTTCACGCGTAGCAGGCGCAAAGTTATCGTTACTTTTTGGTTTTACCAACACCAGTTATGTTTCTCTTTTAATCGGTTTATTCTATATTAGAGTATGCATAAGACGTTCGAAGCAGGTATATAGTTTTCACGCGTAGCAGGCGCAAAGTTATCGTTACTTTTTGGTTTTACCAACACCAGTTATGTTTCTCTTTTAATCGGTTTATTCTATATTAGAGTATGCATAAGACGTTCGAAGCAGGTATATAGTTTTCACGCGTAGCAGGCGCAAAGTTATCGTTACTTTTTGGTTTTACCAACACCAGTTATGTTTCTCTTTTAATCGGTTTATTCTATATTAGAGTATGCATAAGACGTTCGAAGCAGGTATATAGTTTTCACGCGTAGCAGGCGCAAAGTTATCGTTACTTTTTGGTTTTACCAACACCAGTTATGTTTCTCTTTTAATCGGTTTATTCTATATTAGAGTATGCATAAGACGTTCGAAGCAGGTATATAGTTTTCACGCGTAGCAGGCGCAAAGTTATCGTTACTTTTTGGTTTTACCAACACCAGTTATGTTTCTCTTTTAATCGGTTTATTCTATATTAGAGTATGCATAAGACGTTCGAAGCAGGTATATAGTTTTCACGCGTAGCAGGCGCAAAGTTATCGTTACTTTTTGGTTTTACCAACACCAGTTATGTTTCTCTTTTAATCGGTTTATTCTATATTAGAGTATGCATAAGACGTTCGAAGCAGGTATATAGTTTTCACGCGTAGCAGGCGCAAAGTTATCGTTACTTTTTGGTTTTACCAACACCAGTTATGTTTCTCTTTTAATCGGTTTATTCTATATTAGAGTATGCATAAGACGTTCGAAGCAGGTATATAGTTTTCACGCGTAGCAGGCGCAAAGTTATCGTTAATCTTTGGTTTTACCAACATCAGTTATGTTTCTCTTTTAATCGGTTTATTCTATATTAGAGTATGCATAAGACGTTCGAAGCAGGTATATAGTTTTCACGCGTAGCAGGCGCAAAGTTATCGTTACTTTTTGGTTTTACCAACACCAGTTATGTTTCTCTTTTAATCGGTTTATTCTATATTAGAGTATGCATAAGACGTTCGAAGCAGGTATATAGTTTTCACGCGTAGCGGGCGCAAAGTTATCGTTACTTTTTGGTTTTACCAACACCAGTTATGTTTCTCTTTTAATCGGTTTATTCTATATTAGAGTATGCATAAGACGTTCGAAGCAGGTATATAGTTTTCACGCGTAGGGCGCAAAGTTATCGTTACTTTTTGGTTTTACCAACACCAGTTATGTTTCTCTTTTAATCGGTTTATTCTATATTAGAGTATGCATAAGACGTTCGAAGCAGGTATATAGTTTTCACGCGTAGCAGGCGCAAAGTTATCGTTACTTTTTGGTTTTACCAACACCAGTTATGTTTCTCTTTTAATCGGTTTATTCTATATTAGAGTATGCATAAGACGTTCGAAGCAGGTATATAGTTTTCACGCGTAGCAGGCGCAAAGTTATCGTTACTTTTTGGTTTTACCAACACCAGTTATGTTTCTCTTTTAATTGGTTTATTCTATATTAGAGTATGCATAAGACGTTCGAAGCAGGTATATAGTTTTCACGCGTAGCAGGCGCAAAGTTATCGTTACTTTTTGGTTTTACCAACACCAGTTATGTTTCTCTTTTAATCGGTTTATTCTATATTAGAGTATGCATAAGACGTTCGAAGCAGGTATATAGTTTTCACGCGTAGCAGGCGCAAAGTTATCGTTACTTTTTGGTTTTACCAACACCAGTTATGTTTCTCTTTTAATCGGTTTATTCTATATTAGAGTATGCATAAGACGTTCGAAGCAGGTATATAGTTTTCACGCGTAGCAGGCGCAAAGTTATCGTTACTTTTTGGTTTTACCAACACCAGTTATGTTTCTCTTTTAATCGGTTTATTCTATATTAGAGTATGCATAAGACGTTCGAAGCAGGTATATAGTTTTCACGCGTAGCAGGCGCAAAGTTATCGTTACTTTTTGGTTTTACCAACACCAGTTATGTTTCTCTTTTAATCGGTTTATTCTATATTAGAGTATGCATAAGACGTTCGAAGCAGGTATATAGTTTTCACGCGTAGCAGGCGCAAAGTTATCGTTACTTTTTGGTTTTACCAACACCAGTTATGTTTCTCTTTTAATCGGTTTATTCTATATTAGAGTATGCATAAGACGTTCGAAGCAGGTATATAGTTTTCACGCGTAGCAGGCGCAAAGTTATCGTTACTTTTTGGTTTTACCAACACCAGTTATGTTTCTCTTTTAATCGGTTTATTCTATATTAGAGTATGCATAAGACGTTCGAAGCAGGTATATAGTTTTCACGCGTAGCAGGCGCAAAGTTATCGTTACTTTTTGGTTTTACCAACACCAGTTATGTTTCTCTTTTAATCGGTTTATTCTATATTAGAGTATGCATAAGACGTTCGAAGCAGGTATATAGTTTTCACGCGTAGCGGGCGCAAAGTTATCGTTACTTTTTGGTTTTACCAACACCAGTTATGTTTCTCTTTTAATCGGTTTATTCTATATTAGAGTATGCATAAGACGTTCGAAGCAGGTATATAGTTTTCACGCGTAGCAGGCGCAAAGTTATCGTTACTTTTTGGTTTTACCAACACCAGTTATGTTTCTCTTTTAATCGGTTTATTCTATATTAGAGTATGCATAAGACGTTCGAAGCAGGTATATAGTTTTCACGCGTAGCAGGCGCAAAGTTATCGTTACTTTTTGGTTTTACCAACACCAGTTATGTTTCTCTTTTAATCGGTTTATTCTATATTAGAGTATGCATAAGACGTTCGAAGCAGGTATATAGTTTTCACGCGTAGCAGGCGCAAAGTTATCGTTACTTTTTGGTTTTACCAACACCAGTTATGTTTCTCTTTTAATCGGTTTATTCTATATTAGAGTATGCATAAGACGTTCGAAGCAGGTATATAGTTTTCACGCGTAGCGGGCGCAAAGTTATCGTTACTTTTTGGTTTTACCAACACCAGTTATGTTTCTCTTTTAATCGGTTTATTCTATATTAGAGTATGCATAAGACGTTCGAAGCAGGTATATAGTTTTCACGCGTAGCGGGCGCAAAGTTATCGTTACTTTTTGGTTTTACCAACACCAGTTATGTTTCTCTTTTAATCGGTTTATTCTATATTAGAGTATGCATAAGACGTTCGAAGCAGGTATATAGTTTTCACGCGTAGCAGGCGCAAAGTTATCGTTACTTTTTGGTTTTACCAACACCAGTTATGTTTCTCTTTTAATCGGTTTATTCTATATTAGAGTATGCATAAGACGTTCGAAGCAGGTATATAGTTTTCACACGTAGCAGGCGCAAAGTTATCGTTACTTTTTGGTTTTACCAACACCAGTTATGTTTCTCTTTTAATCGGTTTATTCTATATTAGAGTATGCATAAGACGTTCGAAGCAGGTATATAGTTTTCACGCGTAGCAGGCGCAAAGTTATCGTTACTTTTTGGTTTTACCAACACCAGTTATGTTTCTCTTTTAATCGGTTTATTCTATATTAGAGTATGCATAAGACGTTCGAAGCAGGTATATAGTTTTCACGCGTAGCAGGCGCAAAGTTATCGTTACTTTTTGGTTTTACCAACACCAGTTATGTTTCTCTTTTAATCGGTTTATTCTATATTAGAGTATGCATAAGACGTTCGAAGCAGGTATATAGTTTTCACGCGTAGCAGGCGCAAAGTTATCGTTACTTTTTGGTTTTACCAACACCAGTTATGTTTCTCTTTTAATCGGTTTATTCTATATTAGAGTATGCATAAGACGTTCGAAGCAGGTATATAGTTTTCACGCGTAGCAGGCGCAAAGTTATCGTTACTTTTTGGTTTTACCAACACCAGTTATGTTTCTCTTTTAATCGGTTTATTCTATATTAGAGTATGCATAAGACGTTCGAAGCAGGTATATAGTTTTCACGCGTAGCAGGCGCAAAGTTATCGTTACTTTTTGGTTTTACCAACACCAGTTATGTTTCTCTTTTAATCGGTTTATTCTATATTAGAGTATGCATAAGACGTTCGAAGCAGGTATATAGTTTTCACGCGTAGCGGGCGCAAAGTTATCGTTACTTTTTGGTTTTACCAACACCAGTTATGTTTCTCTTTTAATCGGTTTATTCTATATTAGAGTATGCATAAGACGTTCGAAGCAGGTATATAGTTTTCACGCGTAGCAGGCGCAAAGTTATCGTTACTTTTTGGTTTTACCAACACCAGTTATGTTTCTCTTTTAATCGGTTTATTCTATATTAGAGTATGCATAAGACGTTCGAAGCAGGTATATAGTTTTCACGCGTAGCAGGCGCAAAGTTATCGTTACTTTTTGGTTTTACCAACACCAGTTATGTTTCTCTTTTAATCGGTTTATTCTATATTAGAGTATGCATAAGACGTTCGAAGCAGGTATATAGTTTTCACGCGTAGCAGGCGCAAAGTTATCGTTACTTTTTGGTTTTACCAACACCAGTTATGTTTCTCTTTTAATCGGTTTATTCTATATTAGAGTATGCATAAGACGTTCGAAGCAGGTATATAGTTTTCACGCGTAGCAGGCGCAAAGTTATCGTTACTTTTTGGTTTTACCAACACCAGTTATGTTTCTCTTTTAATCGGTTTATTCTATATTAGAGTATGCATAAGACGTTCGAAGCAGGTATATAGTTTTCACGCGTAGCGGGCGCAAAGTTATCGTTACTTTTTGGTTTTACCAACACCAGTTATGTTTCTCTTTTAATCGGTTTATTCTATATTAGAGTATGCATAAGACGTTCGAAGCAGGTATATAGTTTTCACGCGTAGCAGGCGCAAAGTTATCGTTACTTTTTGGTTTTACCAACACCAGTTATGTTTCTCTTTTAATCGGTTTATTCTATATTAGAGTATGCATAAGACGTTCGAAGCAGGTATATAGTTTTCACGCGTAGCAGGCGCAAAGTTATCGTTACTTTTTGGTTTTACCAACACCAGTTATGTTTCTCTTTTAATCGGTTTATTCTATATTAGAGTATGCATAAGACGTTCGAAGCAGGTATATAGTTTTCACGCGTAGCAGGCGCAAAGTTATCGTTACTTTTTGGTTTTACCAACACCAGTTATGTTTCTCTTTTAATCGGTTTATTCTATATTAGAGTATGCATAAGACGTTCGAAGCAGGTATATAGTTTTCACGCGTAGCAGGCGCAAAGTTATCGTTACTTTTTGGTTTTACCAACACCAGTTATGTTTCTCTTTTAATCGGTTTATTCTATATTAGAGTATGCATAAGACGTTCGAAGCAGGTATATAGTTTTCACGCGTAGCAGGCGCAAAGTTATCGTTACTTTTTGGTTTTACCAACACCAGTTATGTTTCTCTTTTAATCGGTTTATTCTATATTAGAGTATGCATAAGACGTTCGAAGCAGGTATATAGTTTTCACGCGTAGCGGGCGCAAAGTTATCGTTACTTTTTGGTTTTACCAACACCAGTTATGTTTCTCTTTTAATCGGTTTATTCTATATTAGAGTATGCATAAGACGTTCGAAGCAGGTATATAGTTTTCACGCGTAGCAGGCGCAAAGTTATCGTTACTTTTTGGTTTTACCAACACCAGTTATGTTTCTCTTTTAATCGGTTTATTCTATATTAGAGTATGCATAAGACGTTCGAAGCAGGTATATAGTTTTCACGCGTAGCAGGCGCAAAGTTATCGTTACTTTTTGGTTTTACCAACACCAGTTATGTTTCTCTTTTAATCGGTTTATTCTATATTAGAGTATGCATAAGACGTTCGAAGCAGGTATATAGTTTTCACGCGTAGCAGGCGCAAAGTTATCGTTACTTTTTGGTTTTACCAACACCAGTTATGTTTCTCTTTTAATCGGTTTATTCTATATTAGAGTATGCATAAGACGTTCGAAGCAGGTATATAGTTTTCACGCGTAGCGGGCGCAAAGTTATCGTTACTTTTTGGTTTTACCAACACCAGTTATGTTTCTCTTTTAATCGGTTTATTCTATATTAGAGTATGCATAAGACGTTCGAAGCAGGTATATAGTTTTCACGCGTAGCGGGCGCAAAGTTATCGTTACTTTTTGGTTTTACCAACACCAGTTATGTTTCTCTTTTAATCGGTTTATTCTATATTAGAGTATGCATAAGACGTTCGAAGCAGGTATATAGTTTTCACGCGTAGCAGGCGCAAAGTTATCGTTACTTTTTGGTTTTACCAACACCAGTTATGTTTCTCTTTTAATCGGTTTATTCTATATTAGAGTATGCATAAGACGTTCGAAGCAGGTATATAGTTTTCACGCGTAGCAGGCGCAAAGTTATCGTTACTTTTTGGTTTTACCAACACCAGTTATGTTTCTCTTTTAATCGGTTTATTCTATATTAGAGTATGCATAAGACGTTCGAAGCAGGTATATAGTTTTCACGCGTAGCAGGCGCAAAGTTATCGTTACTTTTTGGTTTTACCAACACCAGTTATGTTTCTCTTTTAATCGGTTTATTCTATATTAGAGTATGCATAAGACGTTCGAAGCAGGTATATAGTTTTCACGCGTAGCGGGCGCAAAGTTATCGTTACTTTTTGGTTTTACCAACACCAGTTATGTTTCTCTTTTAATCGGTTTATTCTATATTAGAGTATGCATAAGACGTTCGAAGCAGGTATATAGTTTTCACGCGTAGCAGGCGCAAAGTTATCGTTACTTTTTGGTTTTACCAACACCAGTTATGTTTCTCTTTTAATCGGTTTATTCTATATTAGAGTATGCATAAGACGTTCGAAGCAGGTATATAGTTATCACGCGTAGCACGCGCAAAGTTATCGTTAGTTTTTGGTTTTACCAACACCGGTTATGTTTCTCTTTTAATCGGTTTATTCTATATTAGAGTATGCATAAGACGTTCGAAGCAGGTAAATAGTTTTCACGCGTAGCAGGCGCAAAGTTACCGTTACTTTTTGGTTTTACCAACACCAGTTATGTTTCTCTTTTAATTGGTTTATTCTATATTAGAGTATGCATAAGACGTTCGAAGCAGGTATATAGTTTTCACGCGTAGCAGGCGCAAAGTTATCGTTACTTTTTGGTTTTACCAACACCAGTTATGTTTCTCTTGTAAATAGTTTATTCTATATTAGAGTATGCATAAGACGTTCGAAGCAGGTATATAGTTTTCACGCGTAGCAGGCGCAAAGTTATCGTTACTTTTTGGTTTTACTAACACCAGTTATGTTTCTCTTTTAATTAGTTTATTCTATATTAGAGTATGCATTAGACGTTCCAAGCAGGTATATAGTTTTCACGCGTAGCAGGCGCAAAGTTATCGTTACTTTTTGGTTTTACCAACACCAATTATGTTTCTCTTTCAATCGGCTTATTCTATATTAGAGTATGCATAAGACGTTCGAAGCAGGTATATAGTTTTCACGCGTAGCAGGCGCAAAGTTATCGTTACTTTTTGGTTTTACCAACACCAGTTATGTTTCTCTTTTAATCGGTTTATTCTATATTAGAGTATGCATAAGACGTTCGAAGCAGGTATATAGTTTTC
Source organism: Artemia franciscana (assembly GCF_032884065.1). NCBI lineage: Eukaryota > Metazoa > Arthropoda > Branchiopoda > Anostraca > Artemiidae > Artemia > Artemia franciscana. The sequence continues at coordinate 53,207,011 of NC_088863.1, read as the reverse complement.
ACGCGTAGAAGGCGCAAAGTTATCGTTACTTTTTGGTTTTACCAACACCAGTTATGTTTCTCTTTTAATCGGTTTATTCTATATTAGAGTATGCATAAGACGTTCGAAGCAGGTATATAGTTTTCACGCGTAGCGGGCGCAAAGTTATCGTTACTTTTTGGACTTTACCAACACCAGTTATGTTTCTCTTTTAATCGGTTTATTCTATATTAGAGTATGCATAAGACGTTCGAAGCAGGTATATAGTTTTCACGCGTAGCAGGCGTAAAGTTATCGTTACTTTTTGGTTTTACCAACATCAGTTATGTTTCTCTTTTAATCGGTTTATTCTATATTAGAGTATGCATAAGATGTTCGAAGCAGGTATATAGTTTTCACGCGTAGCGGGCGCAAAGTTATCGTTACTTTTTGGGCTTTACCAACACCAGTTTTTTTTCTCTTTTAATCGGTTTATTCTATATTAGAGTATGCATAAGACGTTCGAAGCAGGTATATAGTTTTCACACGTAGCAGGCGCAAAGTTATCGTTACTTTTTGGTTTTACCAACACCAGTTATGTTTCTCTTTTAATCGGTTTATTCTATATTAGAGATGCATAAGACGTTCGAAGCAGGTATATAGTTTTCACGCGTAGCAGGCGCAAAGTTATCGTTACTTTTTGGTTTTACCAACACCAGTTATGTTTCTCTTTTAATCGGTTTATTCTGTATTAGAGTATGCATAAGAAGTTCGAAGCAGGTATATAGTTTTCACGCGTAGCAGGCGCAAAGTTATCGTTACTTTTTGGTTTTACCAACACCAGTTATGTTTCTCTTTTATTCGGTTTATTCTATATTAGAGTATGCATAAGACGTTCGAAGCAGGTATATAGTTTTCACGCGTAGCAGGCGCAAAGTTATCGTTACTTTTTGGTTTTACCAACACCAGTTATGTTTCTCTTTTAATCGGTTTATTCTATATTAGAGTACGCATAAGACGTTCGAAGCAGGTATATAGTTTTCACGCGTAGCGGGCGCAAAGTTATCGTTACTTTTTGGGCTTTACCAACACCAGTTATGTTTCTCTTTTAATCGGTTTATTCTATATTAGAGTATGCATAAGACGTTCGAAGCAGGTATATAGTTTTCACACGTAGCAGGCGCAAAGTTATCGTTACTTTTTGGTTTTACCAATACCAGTTATGTTTCTCTTTTAATCGGTTTATTCTATATTAGAGTATGCATAAGACGTTCGAAGCAGGTATATAGTTTTCACACGTATCGGGCGCAAAGTTATCGTTACTTTTTGGGCTTTACCAACACCAGTTATGTTTCTCTTTTAATCGGTTTATTCTATATTAGAGTATAAATAAGACGTTCGAAGCAGGTATATAGTTTTCACGCGTAGCAGGCGCAAAGTTATCGTTACTTTTTGGTTTTACCAACACCAGTTATGTTTCTCTTTTAATCGGTTTATTCTATATTAGAGTATGCATAAGACGTTCGAAGCAGGTATATAGTTTTCACGCGTAGCGGGCGCAAAGTTATCGTTACTTTTTGGGCTTTACCAACACCAGTTATGTTTCTCTTTTAATCGGTTTATTCTATATTAGAGTATGCATAAGACGTTCGAAGCAGGTATATAGTTTTCACGCGTAGCAGGCGCAAAGTTATCGTTACTTTTTGGTTTTACCAATACCAGTTATGTTTCTCTTTTAATCGGTTAATTCTATATTAGAGTATGCATAAGACGTTCGAAGCAGGTATATAGTTATCACGCGTAGCAGGCGCAAAGTTATCGTTAGTTTTTGGTTTTACCAACACCAGTTATGTTTCTCTTTTAATCGGTTTATTCTATATTAGAGTATGCATAAACGTTCGAAGCAGGTAAATAGTTTTCACGCGTAGCAGGCGCAAAGTTATCGTTACTTTTTGGTTTTACCAACACCAGTTATGTTTCTCTTTTAATTGGTTTATTCTATATTAGAGTATGCATAAGACGTTCGAAGCAGGTATATAGTTTTCACGCGTAGCAGGCGCAAAGTTATCGTTACTTTTTGGTTTTACCAACACCAGTTATGTTTCTCTTTTAATTAGTTTATTCTATATTAGAGTATGCATAAGACGTTCGAAGCAGGTATATAGTTTTCACGCGTAGCAAGCGCAAAGTTATCGTTACTTTTTGGTTTTACTAACACCAGTTATGTTTCTCTTTTAATCGGTTTATTCTATATTAGAGTATGCATAAGACGTTCGAAGCAGGTATATAGTTTTCACGCATAGCAGGCGCAAAGTTATCGTTACTTTTTGGTTTTACCAACACCAGTTATGTTTCTCTTTTAATTAGTTTATTCTATATTAGAGTATGCATAAGACGTTCGAAGCAGGTATATAGTTTTCACGCGTAGCAGGCGCAAAGTTATCGTTACTTTTTGGTTTTACCAACACCAGTTATGTTTCTCTTTTAATCGGTTTATTCTATATTAGAGTATGCATAAGACGTTCGAAGCAGGTATATAGTTTTCACGCGTAGCGGGCGCAAAGTTATCGTTACTTTTTGGGCTTTACCAACACCAGTTATGTTTCTCTTTTAATCGGTTTATTCTATATTAGAGTATGCATAAGACGTTCGAAGCAGGTATATAGTTTTCACGCGTAGAAGGCGCAAAGTTATCGTTACTTTTTGGTTTTACCAACACCAGTTATGTTTCTCTTTTAATCGGTTTATTCTATATTAGAGTATGCAAAAGACGTTCGAAACAGGTATATAGTTTTCACGCGTAGCGGGCGCAAAGTTATCGTTACTTTTTGGACTTTACCAACACCAGTTATGTTTCTCTTTTAATCGGTTTATTCTATATTAGAGTATGCATAAGACGTTCGAAGCAGGTATATAGTTTTCACACGTAGCAGGCGCAAAGTTATCGTTACTTTTTGGTTTTACCAACACCAGTTATGTTTCTCTTTTAATCGGTTTATTCTATATTAGAGATGCATAAGACGTTCGAAGCAGGTATATAGTTTTCACGCGTAGCAGGCGCAAAGTTATCGTTACTTTTTGGTTTTACCAACACCAGTTATGTTTCTCTTTTAATCGGTTTATTCTATATTAGAGTATGCATAAGAAGTTCGAAGCAGGTATATAGTTTTCACGCGTAGCAGGCGCAAAGTTATCGTTACTTTTTGGTTTTACCAACACCAGTTATGTTTCTCTTTTATTCCGTTTATTCTATATTAGAGTATGCATAAGACGTTCGAAACAGGTATATAGTTTTCACGCGTAGCAGGCGCAAAGTTATCGTTACTTTTTGGTTTTACCAACACCAGTTATGTTTCTCTTTTAATCGGTTTATTCTATATTACAGTATGCATAAGACGTTCGAAGCAGGTATATAGTTTTCACGCGTAGCGGGCGCAAAGTTATCGTTACTTTTTGGGCTTTACCAACACCAGTTATGTTTCTCTTTTAATCGGTTTATTCTATATTAGAGTATGCATAAGACGTTCGAAGCAGGTATATAGTTTTCAAGCGTAGCAGGCGCAAAGTTATCGTTACTTTTTGGTTTTACCAATACCAGTTATGTTTCTCTTTTAATCGGCTTATTCTATATTAGAGTATGCATAAGACGTTCGAAGCAGGTATATAGTTTTCACGCGTAGCAGGCGCAAAGTTATCGTTACTTTTTGGTTTTACCAACACCAGTTATGTTTCTCTTTTAATCGGTTTATTCTATATTAGAGTATGCATAAGACGTTCGAAGCAGGTATATAGTTTTCACGCGTAGCGGGCGCAAAGTTATCGTTACTTTTTGGGCTTTACCAACACCAGTTATGTTTCTCTTTTAATCGGTTTATTCTATATTAGAGTATGCATAAGACGTTCGAAGCAGGTATATAGTTTTCACGCGTAGAAGGCGCAAAGTTATCGTTACTTTTTGGTTTTACCAACACCAGTTATGTTTCTCTTTTAATCGGTTTATTCTATATTAGAGTATGCATAAGACGTTCGAAGCAGGTATATAGTTTTCACGCGTAGCGGGCGCAAAGTTATCGTTACTTTTTGGGCTTTACCAACACCAGTTATGTTTCTCTTTTAATCGGTTTATTCTATATTAGAGTATGCATAAGACGTTCGAAGCAGGTATATAGTTTTCACGCGTAGCAGGCGCAAAGTTATCGTTACTTTTTCGTTTTACCAACACCAGTTATGTTTCTCTTTTAATCGGTTTATTCTATATTAGAGATGCATAAGACGTTCGAAGCAGGTATATAGTTTTCACGCGTAGCAGGCGCAAAGTTATCGTTACTTTTTGGTTTTACCAACACCAGTTATGTTTCTCTTTTAATCGGTTTATTCTATATTAGAGTATGCACAAGAAGTTCGAAGCAGGTATATAGTTTTCACGCGTAGCAGGCGCAAAGTTATCGTTACTTTTTGGTTTTACCAACACCAGTTATGTTTCTCTTTTAATCGGTTTATTCTATATTAGAGTATGCATAAGACGTTCGAAGCAGGTATATAGTTTTCACGCGTAGCAGGCGCAAAGTTATAGTTACTTTTTGGTTTTACCAACACCAGTTATGTTTCTCTTTTAATCGGTTTATTCTATATTAGAGTATGCATAAGACGTTCGAAGCAGGTATATAGTTTTCACGCGTAGCGGGCGCAAAGTTATCGTTACTTTTTGGTTTTACCAACACCAGTTATGTTTCTCTTTTAATCGGTTTATTCTATATTAGAGTATGCATAAGACGTTCGAAGCAGGTATATAGTTTTCACGCGTAGCAGGCGCAAAGTTATCGTTACTTTTTGGTTTTACCAATACCAGTTATGTTTCTCTTTTAATCGGTTTATTCTATATTAGAGTATGCATAAGACGTTCGAAGCAGGTATATAGTTTTCACGCGTAGCAGGCGCAAAGTTATCGTTACTTTTTGGTTTTACCAACACCAGTTATGTTTCTCTTTTAATCGGTTTATTCTATATTAGAGTATGCATAAGACGTTCGAAGCAGGTATATAGTTTTCAAGCGTAGCAGGCGCAAAGTTATCGTTACTTTTTGGTTTTACCAACACCAGTTATGTTTCTCTTTTAATTGGTTTATTCTATATTAGAGTATGCATAAGACGTTCGAAGCAGGTATATAGTTTTCACGCGTAGCAGGCGCAAAGTTATCGTTACTTTTTGGTTTTACCAACACCAGTTATGTTTCTCTTTTAATCGGTTTATTCTATATTAGAGTATGCATAAGACGTTCGAAGCAGGTATATAGTTTTCACGCGTAGCAGGCGCAAAGTTATCGTTACTTTTTGGTTTTACCAACACCAGTTATGTTTCTCTTTTAATTAGTTTATTCTATATTAGAGTATGCATAAGACGTTCGAAGCAGGTATATAGTTTTCACGCGTAGCAGGCGCAAAGTTATCGTTACTTTTTGGTTTTACCAACACCAGTTATGTTTCTCTTTTAATCGGTTTATTCTATATTAGAGTATGCATAAGACGTTCGAAGCAGGTATATAGTTTTCACGCGTAGCAGGCGCAAAGTTATCGTTACTTTTTGGTTTTACCAACACCAGTTATGTTTCTCTTTTAATCGGTTTATTCTATATTAGAGTATGCATAAGACGTTCGAAGCAGGTATATAGTTTTCACGCGTAGCAGGCGCAAAGTTATCGTTACTTTTTGGTTTTACCAACACCAGTTATGTTTCTCTTTTAATCGGTTTATTCTATATTAGAGTATGCATAAGACGTTCGAAGCAGGTATATAGTTTTCACGCGTAGCAGGCGCAAAGTTATCGTTACTTTTTGGTTTTACCAACACCAGTTATGTTTCTCTTTTAATTAGTTTATTCTATATTAGAGTATGCATAAGACGTTCGAAGCAGGTATATAGTTTTCACGCGTAGCAGGCGCAAAGTTATCGTTACTTTTTGGTTTTACCAACACCAGTTATGTTTCTCTTTTAATCGGTTTATTCTATATTAGAGTATGCATAAGACGTTCGAAGCAGGTATATAGTTTTCACGCGTAGCGGGCGCAAAGTTATCGTTACTTTTTGGTTTTACCAACACCAGTTATGTTTCTCTTTTAATCGGTTTATTCTATATTAGAGTATGCATAAGACGTTCGAAGCAGGTATATAGTTTTCACGCGTAGCAGGCGCAAAGTTATCGTTACTTTTTGGTTTTACCAACACCAGTTATGTTTCTCTTTTAATCGGTTTATTCTATATTAGAGTATGCATAAGACGTTCGAAGCAGGTATATAGTTTTCACGCGTAGCGGGCGCAAAGTTATCGTTACTTTTTGGTTTTACCAACACCAGTTATGTTTCTCTTTTAATCGGTTTATTCTATATTAGAGTATGCATAAGACGTTCGAAGCAGGTATATAGTTTTCACGCGTAGCAGGCGCAAAGTTATCGTTACTTTTTGGTTTTACCAACACCAGTTATGTTTCTCTTTTAATCGGTTTATTCTATATTAGAGTATGCATAAGACGTTCGAAGCAGGTATATAGTTTTCACGCGTAGCAGGCGCAAAGTTATCGTTACTTTTGGTTTTACCAACACCAGTTATGTTTCTCTTTTAATCGGTTTATTCTATATTAGAGTATGCATAAGACGTTCGAAGCAGGTATATAGTTTTCACGCGTAGCAGGCGCAAAGTTATCGTTACTTTTTGGTTTTACCAACACCAGTTATGTTTCTCTTTTAATCGGTTTATTCTATATTGAGTATGCATAAGACGTTCGAAGCAGGTATATAGTTTTCACGCGTAGCAGGCGCAAAGTTATCGTTACTTTTTGGTTTTACCAACACCAGTTATGTTTCTCTTTTAATCGGTTTATTCTATATTAGAGTATGCATAAGACGTTCGAAGCAGGTATATAGTTTTCACGCGTAGCAGGCGCAAAGTTATCGTTACTTTTTGGTTTTACCAACACCAGTTATGTTTCTCTTTTAATCGGTTTATTCTATATTAGAGTATGCATAAGACGTTCGAAGCAGGTATATAGTTTTCACGCGTAGCAGGCGCAAAGTTATCGTTACTTTTTGGTTTTACCAACACCAGTTATGTTTCTCTTTTAATTCGGTTTATTCTATATTAGAGTATGCATAAGACGTTCGAAGCAGGTATATAGTTTTCACGCGTAGCAGGCGCAAAGTTATCGTTACTTTTTGGTTTTACCAACACCAGTTATGTTTCTCTTTTAATCGGTTTATTCTATATTAGAGTATGCATAAGACGTTCGAAGCAGGTATATAGTTTTCACGCGTAGCAGGCGCAAAGTTATCGTTACTTTTTGGTTTTACCAACACCAGTTATGTTTCTCTTTTAATCGGTTTATTCTATATTAGAGTATGCATAAGACGTTCGAAGCAGGTATATAGTTTTCACGCGTAGCAGGCGCAAAGTTATCGTTACTTTTTGGGCTTTACCAACACCAGTTATGTTTCTCTTTTAATCGGTTTATTCTATATTAGAGTATGCATAAGACGTTCGAAGCAGGTATATAGTTTTCACGCGTAGCAGGCGCAAAGTTATCGTTACTTTTTGGTTTTACCAACACCAGTTATGTTTCTCTTTTAATCGGTTTATTCTATATTAGAGTATGCATAAGACGTTCGAAGCAGGTATATAGTTTTCACGCGTAGCGGGCGCAAAGTTATCGTTACTTTTTGGGCTTTACCAACACCAGTTATGTTTCTCTTTTAATCGGTTTATTCTATATTAGAGTATGCATAAGACGTTCGAAGCAGGTATATAGTTTTCACGCGTAGCAGGCGCAAAGTTATCGTTACTTTTTGGTTTTACCAACACCAGTTATGTTTCTCTTTTAATCGGTTTATTCTATATTAGAGTATGCATAAGACGTTCGAAGCAGGTATATAGTTTTCACGCGTAGCAGGCGCAAAGTTATCGTTACTTTTTGGTTTTACCAACACCAGTTATGTTTCTCTTTTAATCGGTTTATTCTATATTAGAGTATGCATAAGAAGTTCGAAGCAGGTATATAGTTTTCACGCGTAGCAGGCGCAAAGTTATCGTTACTTTTTGGTTTTACCAACACCAGTTATGTTTCTCTTTTAATTAGTTTATTTATATTAGAGTATGCATAAGACGTTCGAAGCAGGTATATATTAGAGTATGCATAAGACGTTCGAAGCAGGTATATAGTTTTCACGCGTAGCGGGCGCAAAGTTATCGATACTTTTTGGGCTTTACCAACACCAGTTATGTTTCTCTTTTAATCGGTTTATTCTATATTAGAGTATGCATAAGACGTTCGAAGCAGGTATATAGTTTTCACGCGTAGCAGGCGCAAAGTTATCGTTACTTTTTGGTTTTACCAACACCAGTTATGTTTCTCTTTTAATCGGTTTATTCTATATTAGAGTATGCATAAGACGTTCGAAGCAGGTATATAGTTTTCACGCGTAGCAGGCGCAAAGTTATCTTTACTTTTTGGTTTTACCAACACCAGTTATGTTTCTCTTTTAATCGGTTTATTCTATATTAGAGTATGCATAAGACGTTCGAAGCAGGTATATAGTTTTCACGCGTAGCAGGCGCAAAGTTATCGTTACTTTTTGGTTTTACCAACACCAGTTATGTTTCTCTTTTAATTCGGTTTATTCTATATTAGAGTATGCATAAGACGTTCGAAGCAGGTATATAGTTTTCACGCGTAGCAGGCGCAAAGTTATCGTTACTTTTTGGTTTTACCAACACCAGTTATGTTTCTCTTTTAATCGGTTTATTCTATATTAGAGTATGCATAAGACGTTCGAAGCAGGTATATAGTTTTCACGCGTAGCGGGCGCAAAGTTATCGTTACTTTTTGGGCTTTACCAACACCAGTTATGTTTCTCTTTTAACCGGTTTATTCTATATTAGATAAACCAGGTATATAGTTTTCACGCGTAGCAGGCGCAAAGTTATCGTTACTTTTTGGTTTTACCAACACCAGTTATGTTTCTCTTTTAATTGGTTTATTCTATATTAGAGTATGCATAAGACGTTCGAAGCAGGTATATAGTTTTCACGCGTAGCAGGCGCAAAGTTATCGTTACTTTTTGGTTTTACCAACACCAGTTATGTTTCTCTTTTAATCGGTTTATTCTATATTAGAGTATGCATAAGACGTTCGAAGCAGGTATATAGTTTTCACGCGTAGCAGGCGCAAAGTTATCGTTACTTTTTGGTTTTACCAACACCAGTTATGTTTCTCTTTTAATTAGTTTATTCTATATTAGAGTATGCATAAGACGTTCGAAGCAGGTATATAGTTTTCACGCGTAGCAGGCGCAAAGTTATCGTTACTTTTTGGTTTTACCAACACCAGTTATGTTTCTCTTTCAATCGGCTTATTCTATATTAGAGTATGCATAAGACGTTCAAAGCAGGTATATAGTTTTCACGCGTAGCAGGCGCAAAGTTATCGTTACTTTTTGGTTTTACCAACACCAGTTATGTTTCTCTTTTAATCGGTTTATTCTATATTAGAGTATGCATAAGACGTTCGAAGCAGGTATATAGTTTTCACGCGTAGCGGGCGCAAAGTTATCGTTACTTTTTGGGCTTTACCAACACCAGTTATGTTTCTCTTTTAATCGGTTTATTCTATATTAGAGTATGCATAAGACGTTCGAAGCAGGTATATAGTTTTCACGCGTAGCAGGCGCAAAGTTATCGTTACTTTTTGGTTTTACCAACACCAGTTATGTTTCTCTTTTAATCGGTTTATTCTATATTAGAGTATGCATAAGACGTTCGAAGCAGGTATATAGTTTTCACGCGTAGCAGGCGCAAAGTTATCGTTACTTTTTGGTTTTACCAACACCAGTTATGTTTCTCTTTTAATCGGTTTATTCTATATTAGAGTATGCATAAGACGTTCGAAGCAGGTATATAGTTTTCACGCGTAGCAGGCGCAAAGTTATCGTTACTTTTTGGTTTTACCAACACCAGTTATGTTTCTCTTTTAATTGGTTTATTCTATATTAGAGTATGCATAAGACGTTCGAAGCAGGTATATAGTTTTCACGCGTAGCAGGCGCAAAGTTATCGTTACTTTTTGGTTTTACCAACACCAGTTATGTTTCTCTTTTAATCGGTTTATTCTATATTAGAGTATGCATAAGACGTTCGAAGCAGGTATATAGTTTTCACGCGTAGCAGGCGCAAAGTTATCGTTACTTTTTGGTTTTACCAACACCAGTTATGTTTCTCTTTTAATCGGTTTATTCTATATTAGAGTATGCATAAGACGTTCGAAGCAGGTATATAGTTTTCACGCGTAGCAGGCGCAAAGTTATCGTTACTTTTTGGTTTTACCAACACCAGTTATGTTTCTCTTTTAATCGGTTTATTCTATATTAGAGTATGCATAAGACGTTCGAAGCAGGTATATAGTTTTCACGCGTAGCAGGCGCAAAGTTATCGTTACTTTTTGGTTTTACCAACACCAGTTATGTTTCTCTTTTAATCGGTTTATTCTATATTAGAGTATGCATAAGACGTTCGAAGCAGGTATATAGTTTTCACGCGTAGCAGGCGCAAAGTTATCGTTACTTTTTGGTTTTACCAACACCAGTTATGTTTCTCTTTTAATCGGTTTATTCTATATTAGAGTATGCATAAGACGTTCGAAGCAGGTATATAGTTTTCACGCGTAGCAGGCGCAAAGTTATCGTTACTTTTTGGTTTTACCAACACCAGTTATGTTTCTCTTTTAATCGGTTTATTCTATATTAGAGTATGCATAAGACGTTCGAAGCAGGTATATAGTTTTCACGCGTAGCAGGCGCAAAGTTATCGTTACTTTTTGGTTTTACCAACACCAGTTATGTTTCTCTTTTAATCGGTTTATTCTATATTAGAGTATGCATAAGACGTTCGAAGCAGGTATATAGTTTTCACGCGTAGCAGGCGCAAAGTTATCGTTACTTTTTGGTTTTACCAACACCAGTTATGTTTCTCTTTTAATCGGTTTATTCTATATTAGAGTATGCATAAGACGTTCGAAGCAGGTATATAGTTTTCACGCGTAGCAGGCGCAAAGTTATCGTTACTTTTTGGTTTTACCAACACCAGTTATGTTTCTCTTTTAATCGGTTTATTCTATATTAGAGTATGCATAAGACGTTCGAAGCAGGTATATAGTTTTCACGCGTAGCAGGCGCAAAGTTATCGTTACTTTTTGGTTTTACCAACACCAGTTATGTTTCTCTTTTAATCGGTTTATTCTATATTAGAGTATGCATAAGACGTTCGAAGCAGGTATATAGTTTTCACGCGTAGCAGGCGCAAAGTTATCGTTACTTTTTGGTTTTACCAACACCAGTTATGTTTCTCTTTTAATCGGTTTATTCTATATTAGAGTATGCATAAGACGTTCGAAGCAGGTATATAGTTTTCACGCGTAGCAGGCGCAAAGTTATCGTTACTTTTTGGTTTTACCAACACCAGTTATGTTTCTCTTTTAATCGGTTTATTCTATATTAGAGTATGCATAAGACGTTCGAAGCAGGTATATAGTTTTCACGCGTAGCAGGCGCAAAGTTATCGTTACTTTTTGGTTTTACCAACACCAGTTATGTTTCTCTTTTAATCGGTTTATTCTATATTAGAGTATGCATAAGACGTTCGAAGCAGGTATATAGTTTTCACGCGTAGCAGGCGCAAAGTTATCGTTACTTTTTGGTTTTACCAACACCAGTTATGTTTCTCTTTTAATCGGTTTATTCTATATTAGAGTATGCATAAGACGTTCGAAGCAGGTATATAGTTTTCACGCGTAGCGGGCGCAAAGTTATCGTTACTTTTTGGTTTTACCAACACCAGTTATGTTTCTCTTTTAATCGGTTTATTCTATATTAGAGTATGCATAAGACGTTCGAAGCAGGTATATAGTTTTCACGCGTAGCAGGCGCAAAGTTATCGTTACTTTTTGGTTTTACCAACACCAGTTATGTTTCTCTTTTAATCGGTTTATTCTATATTAGAGTATGCATAAGACGTTCGAAGCAGGTATATAGTTTTCACGCGTAGCAGGCGCAAAGTTATCGTTACTTTTTGGTTTTACCAACACCAGTTATGTTTCTCTTTTAATCGGTTTATTCTATATTAGAGTATGCATAAGACGTTCGAAGCAGGTATATAGTTTTCACGCGTAGCAGGCGCAAAGTTATCGTTACTTTTTGGTTTTACCAACACCAGTTATGTTTCTCTTTTAATCGGTTTATTCTATATTAGAGTATGCATAAGACGTTCGAAGCAGGTATATAGTTTTCACGCGTAGCAGGCGCAAAGTTATCGTTACTTTTTGGTTTTACCAACACCAGTTATGTTTCTCTTTTAATCGGTTTATTCTATATTAGAGTATGCATAAGACGTTCGAAGCAGGTATATAGTTTTCACGCGTAGCAGGCGCAAAGTTATCGTTACTTTTTGGTTTTACCAACACCAGTTATGTTTCTCTTTTAATCGGTTTATTCTATATTAGAGTATGCATAAGACGTTCGAAGCAGGTATATAGTTTTCACGCGTAGCAGGCGCAAAGTTATCGTTACTTTTTGGTTTTACCAACACCAGTTATGTTTCTCTTTTAATCGGTTTATTCTATATTAGAGTATGCATAAGACGTTCGAAGCAGGCGCAAAGTTATCGTTACTTTTTGGTTTTACCAGTTATGTTTCTCTTTTAATCGGTTTATTCTATATTAGAGTATGCATAAGACGTTCGAAGCAGGTATATAGTTTTCACGCGTAGCAGGCGCAAAGTTATCGTTACTTTTTGGTTTTACCAACACCAGTTATGTTTCTCTTTTAATTCGGTTTATTCTATATTAGAGTATGCATAAGACGTTCGAAGCAGGTATATAGTTTTCACGCGTAGCAGGCGCAAAGTTATCGTTACTTTTTGGTTTTACCAACACCAGTTATGTTTCTCTTTTAATCGGTTTATTCTATATTAGAGTATGCATAAGACGTTCGAAGCAGGTATATAGTTTTCACGCGTAGCAGGCGCAAAGTTATCGTTACTTTTTGGTTTTACCAACACCAGTTATGTTTCTCTTTTAATCGGTTTATTCTATATTAGAGTATGCATAAGACGTTCGAAGCAGGTATATAGTTTTCACGCGTAGCAGGCGCAAAGTTATCGTTACTTTTTGGTTTTACCAACACCAGTTATGTTTCTCTTTTAATCGGTTTATTCTATATTAGAGTATGCATAAGACGTTCGAAGCAGGTATATAGTTTTCACGCGTAGCAGGCGCAAAGTTATCGTTACTTTTTGGTTTTACCAACACCAGTTATGTTTCTCTTTTAATCGGTTTATTCTATATTAGAGTATGCATAAGACGTTCGAAGCAGGTATATAGTTTTCACGCGTAGCAGGCGCAAAGTTATCGTTACTTTTTGGTTTTACCAACACCAGTTATGTTTCTCTTTTAATCGGTTTATTCTATATTAGAGTATGCATAAGACGTTCGAAGCAGGTATATAGTTTTCACGCGTAGCAGGCGCAAAGTTATCGTTACTTTTTGGTTTTACCAACACCAGTTATGTTTCTCTTTTAATCGGTTTATTCTATATTAGAGTATGCATAAGACGTTCGAAGCAGGTATATAGTTTTCACGCGTAGCAGGCGCAAAGTTATCGTTACTTTTTGGTTTTACCAACACCAGTTATGTTTCTCTTTTAATCGGTTTATTCTATATTAGAGTATGCATAAGACGTTCGAAGCAGGTATATAGTTTTCACGCGTAGCAGGCGCAAAGTTATCGTTACTTTTTGGTTTTACCAACACCAGTTATGTTTCTCTTTTAATCGGTTTATTCTATATTAGAGTATGCATAAGACGTTCGAAGCAGGTATATAGTTTTCACGCGTAGCAGGCGCAAAGTTATCGTTACTTTTTGGTTTTACCAACACCAGTTATGTTTCTCTTTTAATCGGTTTATTCTATATTAGAGTATGCATAAGACGTTCGAAGCAGGTATATAGTTTTCACGCGTAGCAGGCGCAAAGTTATCGTTACTTTTTGGTTTTACCAACACCAGTTATGTTTCTCTTTTAATCGGTTTATTCTATATTAGAGTATGCATAAGACGTTCGAAGCAGGTATATAGTTTTCACGCGTAGCAGGCGCAAAGTTATCGTTACTTTTTGGTTTTACCAACACCAGTTATGTTTCTCTTTTAATCGGTTTATTCTATATTAGAGTATGCATAAGACGTTCGAAGCAGGTATATAGTTTTCACGCGTAGCAGGCGCAAAGTTATCGTTACTTTTTGGTTTTACCAACACCAGTTATGTTTCTCTTTTAATCGGTTTATTCTATATTAGAGTATGCATAAGACGTTCGAAGCAGGTATATAGTTTTCACGCGTAGCAGGCGCAAAGTTATCGTTACTTTTTGGTTTTACCAACACCAGTTATGTTTCTCTTTTAATCGGTTTATTCTATATTAGAGTATGCATAAGACGTTCGAAGCAGGTATATAGTTTTCACGCGTAGCAGGCGCAAAGTTATCGTTACTTTTTGGTTTTACCAACACCAGTTATGTTTCTCTTTTAATCGGTTTATTCTATATTAGAGTATGCATAAGACGTTCGAAGCAGGTATATAGTTTTCACGCGTAGCAGGCGCAAAGTTATCGTTACTTTTTGGTTTTACCAACACCAGTTATGTTTCTCTTTTAATCGGTTTATTCTATATTAGAGTATGCATAAGACGTTCGAAGCAGGTATATAGTTTTCACGCGTAGCAGGCGCAAAGTTATCGTTACTTTTTGGTTTTACCAACACCAGTTATGTTTCTCTTTTAATCGGTTTATTCTATATTAGAGTATGCATAAGACGTTCGAAGCAGGTATATAGTTTTCACGCGTAGCAGGCGCAAAGTTATCGTTACTTTTTGGTTTTACCAACACCAGTTATGTTTCTCTTTTAATCGGTTTATTCTATATTAGAGTATGCATAAGACGTTCGAAGCAGGTATATAGTTTTCACGCGTAGCAGGCGCAAAGTTATCGTTACTTTTTGGTTTTACCAACACCAGTTATGTTTCTCTTTTAATCGGTTTATTCTATATTAGAGTATGCATAAGACGTTCGAAGCAGGTATATAGTTTTCACGCGTAGCAGGCGCAAAGTTATCGTTACTTTTTGGTTTTACCAACACCAGTTATGTTTCTCTTTTAATCGGTTTATTCTATATTAGAGTATGCATAAGACGTTCGAAGCAGGTATATAGTTTTCACGCGTAGCAGGCGCAAAGTTATCGTTACTTTTTGGTTTTACCAACACCAGTTATGTTTCTCTTTTAATCGGTTTATTCTATATTAGAGTATGCATAAGACGTTCGAAGCAGGTATATAGTTTTCACGCGTAGCAGGCGCAAAGTTATCGTTACTTTTTGGTTTTACCAACACCAGTTATGTTTCTCTTTTAATCGGTTTATTCTATATTAGAGTATGCATAAGACGTTCGAAGCAGGTATATAGTTTTCACGCGTAGCAGGCGCAAAGTTATCGTTACTTTTTGGTTTTACCAACACCAGTTATGTTTCTCTTTTAATCGGTTTATTCTATATTAGAGTATGCATAAGACGTTCGAAGCAGGTATATAGTTTTCACGCGTAGCAGGCGCAAAGTTATCGTTACTTTTTGGTTTTACCAACACCAGTTATGTTTCTCTTTTAATCGGTTTATTCTATATTAGAGTATGCATAAGACGTTCGAAGCAGGTATATAGTTTTCACGCGTAGCAGGCGCAAAGTTATCGTTACTTTTTGGTTTTACCAACACCAGTTATGTTTCTCTTTTAATCGGTTTATTCTATATTAGAGTATGCATAAGACGTTCGAAGCAGGTATATAGTTTTCACGCGTAGCAGGCGCAAAGTTATCGTTACTTTTTGGTTTTACCAACACCAGTTATGTTTCTCTTTTAATCGGTTTATTCTATATTAGAGTATGCATAAGACGTTCGAAGCAGGTATATAGTTTTCACGCGTAGCAGGCGCAAAGTTATCGTTACTTTTTGGTTTTACCAACACCAGTTATGTTTCTCTTTTAATCGGTTTATTCTATATTAGAGTATGCATAAGACGTTCGAAGCAGGTATATAGTTTTCACGCGTAGCAGGCGCAAAGTTATCGTTACTTTTTGGTTTTACCAACACCAGTTATGTTTCTCTTTTAATCGGTTTATTCTATATTAGAGTATGCATAAGACGTTCGAAGCAGGTATATAGTTTTCACGCGTAGCAGGCGCAAAGTTATCGTTACTTTTTGGTTTTACCAACACCAGTTATGTTTCTCTTTTAATCGGTTTATTCTATATTAGAGTATGCATAAGACGTTCGAAGCAGGTATATAGTTTTCACGCGTAGCAGGCGCAAAGTTATCGTTACTTTTTGGTTTTACCAACACCAGTTATGTTTCTCTTTTAATCGGTTTATTCTATATTAGAGTATGCATAAGACGTTCGAAGCAGGTATATAGTTTTCACGCGTAGCAGGCGCAAAGTTATCGTTACTTTTTGGTTTTACCAACACCAGTTATGTTTCTCTTTTAATCGGTTTATTCTATATTAGAGTATGCATAAGACGTTCGAAGCAGGTATATAGTTTTCACGCGTAGCAGGCGCAAAGTTATCGTTACTTTTTGGTTTTACCAACACCAGTTATGTTTCTCTTTTAATCGGTTTATTCTATATTAGAGTATGCATAAGACGTTCGAAGCAGGTATATAGTTTTCACGCGTAGCAGGCGCAAAGTTATCGTTACTTTTTGGTTTTACCAACACCAGTTATGTTTCTCTTTTAATCGGTTTATTCTATATTAGAGTATGCATAAGACGTTCGAAGCAGGTATATAGTTTTCACGCGTAGCAGGCGCAAAGTTATCGTTACTTTTTGGTTTTACCAACACCAGTTATGTTTCTCTTTTAATCGGTTTATTCTATATTAGAGTATGCATAAGACGTTCGAAGCAGGTATATAGTTTTCACGCGTAGCGGGCGCAAAGTTATCGTTACTTTTTGGGCTTTACCAACACCAGTTATGTTTCTCTTTTAATCGGTTTATTCTATATTAGAGTATGCATAAGACGTTCGAAGCAGGTATATAGTTTTCACGCGTAGCAGGCGCAAAGTTATCGTTACTTTTTGGTTTTACCAATACCAGTTATGTTTCTCTTTTAATCGGTTTATTCTATATTAGAGTATGCATAAGACGTTCGAAGCAGGTATATAGTTTTCACGCGTAGCAGGCGCAAAGTTATCGTTACTTTTTGGTTTTACCAACACCAGTTATGTTTCTCTTTTAATCGGTTTATTCTATATTAGAGTATGCATAAGACGTTCGAAGCAGGTATATAGTTTTCACGCGTAGCAGGCGCAAAGTTATCGTTACTTTTTGGTTTTACCAACACCAGTTATGTTTCTCTTTTAATCGGTTTATTCTATATTAGAGTATGCATAAGACGTTCGAAGCAGGTATATAGTTTTCACGCGTAGCAGGCGCAAAGTTATCGTTACTTTTTGGTTTTACCAACACCAGTTATGTTTCTCTTTTAATCGGTTTATTCTATATTAGAGTATGCATAAGACGTTCGAAGCAGGTATATAGTTTTCACGCGTAGCAGGCGCAAAGTTATCGTTACTTTTTGGTTTTACCAACACCAGTTATGTTTCTCTTTTAATTCGGTTTATTCTATATTAGAGTATGCATAAGACGTTCGAAGCAGGTATATAGTTTTCACGCGTAGCAGGCGCAAAGTTATCGTTACTTTTTGGTTTTACCAACACCAGTTATGTTTCTCTTTTAATTAGTTTATTCTATATTAGAGTATGCATAAGACGTTCGAAGCAGGTATATAGTTTTCACGCGTAGCAGGCGCAAAGTTATCGTTACTTTTTGGTTTTACCAACACCAGTTATGTTTCTCTTTTAATCGGTTTATTCTATATTAGAGTATGCATAAGACGTTCGAAGCAGGTATATAGTTTTCACGCGTAGCAGGCGCAAAGTTATCGTTACTTTTTGGTTTTACCAACACCAGTTATGTTTCTCT
Source organism: Artemia franciscana (assembly GCF_032884065.1). Lineage (NCBI taxonomy): Eukaryota > Metazoa > Arthropoda > Branchiopoda > Anostraca > Artemiidae > Artemia > Artemia franciscana. The sequence goes on along the minus strand of NC_088863.1, from coordinate 53,188,945 downwards.
TTTAATCGGTTTATTCTATATTAGAGTATGCATAAGACGTTCGAAGCAGGTATATAGTTTTCACGCGTAGCAGGCGCAAAGTTATCGTTACTTTTTGGTTTTACCAACACCAGTTATGTTTCTCTTTTAATCGGTTTATTCTATATTAGAGTATGCATAAGACGTTCGAAGCAGGTATATAGTTTTCACGCGTAGCAGGCGCAAAGTTATCGTTACTTTTTGGTTTTACCAACACCAGTTATGTTTCTCTTTTAATCGGTTTATTCTATATTAGAGTATGCATAAGACGTTCGAAGCAGGTATATAGTTTTCACGCGTAGCAGGCGCAAAGTTATCGTTACTTTTTGGTTTTACCAACACCAGTTATGTTTCTCTTTTAATCGGTTTATTCTATATTAGAGTATGCATAAGACGTTCGAAGCAGGTATATAGTTTTCACGCGTAGCAGGCGCAAAGTTATCGTTACTTTTTGGTTTTACCAACACCAGTTATGTTTCTCTTTTAATCGGTTTATTCTATATTAGAGTATGCATAAGACGTTCGAAGCAGGTATATAGTTTTCACGCGTAGCAGGCGCAAAGTTATCGTTACTTTTTGGTTTTACCAACACCAGTTATGTTTCTCTTTTAATCGGTTTATTCTATATTAGAGTATGCATAAGACGTTCGAAGCAGGTATATAGTTTTCACGCGTAGCAGGCGCAAAGTTATCGTTACTTTTTGGTTTTACCAACACCAGTTATGTTTCTCTCTTAATTGGTTTATTCTATATTAGAGTATCCATAAGACGTTCGAAGCAGGTATATAGTTTTCACGCATAGCAGGCGCAAAGTTATCGTTACTTTTTGGTTTTACCAACACCAGTTATGTTTCTCTTTTAATCGGTTTATTCTATATTAGAGTATGCATAAGACGTTCGAAGCAGGTATATAGTTTTCACGCGTAGCAGGCGCAAAGTTATCGTTACTTTTTGGTTTTACCAACACCAGTTATGTTTCTCTTTTAATTCGGTTTATTCTATATTAGAGTATGCATAAGACGTTCGAAGCAGGTATATAGTTTTCACGCGTAGCAGGCGCAAAGTTATCGTTACTTTTTGGTTTTACCAACACCAGTTATGTTTCTCTTTTAATCGGTTTATTCTATATTAGAGTATGCATAAGACGTTCGAAGCAGGTATATAGTTTTCACGCGTAGCAGGCGCAAAGTTATCGTTACTTTTTGGTTTTACCAACACCAGTTATGTTTCTCTTTTAATCGGTTTATTCTATATTAGAGTATGCATAAGACGTTCGAAGCAGGTATATAGTTTTCACGCGTAGCAGGCGCAAAGTTATCGTTACTTTTTGGTTTTACCAACACCAGTTATGTTTCTCTTTTAATCGGTTTATTCTATATTAGAGTATGCATAAGACGTTCGAAGCAGGTATATAGTTTTCACGCGTAGCAGGCGCAAAGTTATCGTTACTTTTTGGTTTTACCAACACCAGTTATGTTTCTCTTTTAATCGGTTTATTCTATATTAGAGTATGCATAAGACGTTCGAAGCAGGTATATAGTTTTCACGCGTAGCAGGCGCAAAGTTATCGTTACTTTTTGGTTTTACCAACACCAGTTATGTTTCTCTTTTAATCGGTTTATTCTATATTAGAGTATGCATAAGACGTTCGAAGCAGGTATATAGTTTTCACGCGTAGCAGGCGCAAAGTTATCGTTACTTTTTGGTTTTACCAACACCAGTTATGTTTCTCTTTTAATCGGTTTATTCTATATTAGAGTATGCATAAGACGTTCGAAGCAGGTATATAGTTTTCACGCGTAGCAGGCGCAAAGTTATCGTTACTTTTTGGTTTTACCAACACCAGTTATGTTTCTCTTTTAATCGGTTTATTCTATATTAGAGTATGCATAAGAAGTTCGAAGCAGGTATATAGTTTTCACGCATAGCAGGCGCAAAGTTATCGTTACTTTTTGGTTTTACCAACACCAGTTATGTTTCTCTTTTAATCGGTTTATTCTATATTAGAGTATGCATAAGACGTTCGAAGCAGGTATATAGTTTTCACGCGTAGCAGGCGCAAAGTTATCGTTACTTTTTGGTTTTACCAACACCAGTTATGTTTCTCTTTTAATCGGTTTATTCTATATTAGAGTATGCATAAGACGTTCGAAGCAGGTATATAGTTTTCACGCGTAGCGGGCGCAAAGTTATCGTTACTTTTTGGTTTTACCAACACCAGTTATGTTTCTCTTTTAATCGGTTTATTCTATATTAGAGTATGCATAAGACGTTCGAAGCAGGTATATAGTTTTCACGCGTAGCAGGCGCAAAGTTATCGTTACTTTTTGGTTTTACCAACACCAGTTATGTTTCTCTTTTAATCGGTTTATTCTATATTAGAGTATGCATAAGACGTTCGAAGCAGGTATATAGTTATCACGCGTAGCAGGCGCAAAGTTATCGTTACTTTTTGGTTTTACCAACACCAGTTATGTTTCTCTTTTAATCGGTTTATTCTATATTAGAGTATGCATAAGACGTTCGAAGCAGGTATATAGTTTTCACGCGTAGCAGGCGCAAAGTTATCGTTACTTTTTGGTTTTACCAACACCAGTTATGTTTCACTTTTAATCGGTTTATTCTATATTAGAGTATGCATAAGACGTTCGAAGCAGGTATATAGTTTTCACGCGTAGCAGGCGCAAAGTTATCGTTACTTTTTGGTTTTACCAACACCAGTTATGTTTCTCTTTTAATCGGTTTATTCTATATTAGAGTATGCATAAGACGTTCGAAGCAGGTATATAGTTTTCACGCGTAGCGGGCGCAAAGTTATCGTTACTTTTTGGTTTTACCAACACCAGTTATGTTTCTCTTTTAATCGGTTTATTCTATATTAGAGTATGCATAAGACGTTCGAAGCAGGTATATAGTTTTCACGCGTAGCAGGCGCAAAGTTATCGTTACTTTTTGGTTTTACCAACACCAGTTATGTTTCTCTTTTAATCGGTTTATTCTATATTAGAGTATGCATAAGACGTTCGAAGCAGGTATATAGTTTTCACGCGTAGCAGGCGCAAAGTTATCGTTACTTTTTGGTTTTACCAACACCAGTTATGTTTCTCTTTTAATCGGTTTATTCTATATTAGAGTATGCATAAGACGTTCGAAGCAGGTATATAGTTTTCACGCGTAGCAGGCGCAAAGTTATCGTTACTTTTTGGTTTTACCAACACCAGTTATGTTTCTCTTTTAATCGGTTTATTCTATATTAGAGTATGCATAAGACGTTCGAAGCAGGTATATAGTTTTCACGCGTAGCAGGCGCAAAGTTATCGTTACTTTTTGGTTTTACCAACACCAGTTATGTTTCTCTTTTAATCGGTTTATTCTATATTAGAGTATGCATAAGACGTTCGAAGCAGGTATATAGTTTTCACGCGTAGCAGGCGCAAAGTTATCGTTACTTTTTGGTTTTACCAACACCAGTTATGTTTCTCTTTTAATCGGTTTATTCTATATTAGAGTATGCATAAGACGTTCGAAGCAGGTATATAGTTTTCACGCGTAGCAGGCGCAAAGTTATCGTTACTTTTTGGTTTTACCAACACCAGTTATGTTTCTCTTTTAATTCGGTTTATTCTATATTAGAGTATGCATAAGACGTTCGAAGCAGGTATATAGTTTTCACGCGTAGCAGGCGCAAAGTTATCGTTACTTTTTGGTTTTACCAACACCAGTTATGTTTCTCTTTTAATCGGTTTATTCTATATTAGAGTATGCATAAGACGTTCGAAGCAGGTATATAGTTTTCACGCGTAGCAGGCGCAAAGTTATCGTTACTTTTTGGTTTTACCAACACCAGTTATGTTTCTCTTTTAATTAGTTTATTCTATATTAGAGTATGCATAAGACGTTCGAAGCAGGTATATAGTTTTCACGCGTAGCAGGCGCAAAGTTATCGTTACTTTTTGGTTTTACCAACACCAGTTATGTTTCTCTTTTAATCGGTTTATTCTATATTAGAGTATGCATAAGACGTTCGAAGCAGGTATATAGTTTTCACGCGTAGCAGGCGCAAAGTTATCGTTACTTTTTGGTTTTACCAACACCAGTTATGTTTCTCTTTTAATCGGTTTATTCTATATTAGAGTATGCATAAGACGTTCGAAGCAGGTATATAGTTTTCACGCGTAGCAGGCGCAAAGTTATCGTTACTTTTTGGTTTTACCAACATCAGTTATATTTCTCTTTTAATCAGTTTATTCTATATTAGAGTATGCATAAGACGTTCGAAGCAGGTATATAGTTTTCACGCGTAGCAGGCGCAAAGTTATCGTTACTTTTTGGTTTTACCAACACCAGTTATGTTTCTCTTTTAATCGGTTTATTCTATATTAGAGTATGCATAAGACGTTCGAAGCAGGTATATAGTTTTCACGCGTAGCGGGCGCAAAGTTATCGTTACTTTTTGGTTTTACCAACACCAGTTATGTTTCTCTTTTAATTCGGTTTATTCTATATTAGAGTATGCATAAGACGTTCGAAGCAGGTATATAGTTTTCACGCGTAGCAGGCGCAAAGTTATCGTTACTTTTTGGTTTTACCAACACCAGTTATGTTTCTCTTTTAATCGGTTTATTCTATATTAGAGTATGCATAAGACGTTCGAAGCAGGTATATAGTTTTCACGCGTAGCGGGCGCAAAGTTATCGTTACTTTTTGGTTTTACCAACACCAGTTATGTTTCTCTTTTAATCGGTTTATTCTATATTAGAGTATGCATAAGACGTTCGAAGCAGGTTATATAGTTTTCACGCGTAGCAGGCGCAAAGTTATCGTTACTTTTTGGTTTTACCAACACCAGTTATGTTTCTCTTTTAATCGGTTTATTCTATATTAGAGTATGCATAAGACGTTCGAAGCAGGTATATAGTTTTCACGCGTAGCAGGCGCAAAGTTATCGTTACTTTATGGTTTTACCAACACCAGTTATGTTTCTCTTTTAATTGGTTTATTCTATATTAGAGTATGCATAAGACGTTCGAAGCAGGTATATAGTTTTCACGCGTAACAGGCGCAAAGTTATCGTTACTTTTTGGTTTTACCAACACCAGTTATGTTTCTCTTTTAATCGGTTTATTCTATATTAGAGTATGCATAAGACGTTCGAAGCAGGTATATAGTTTTCACGCGTAGCAGGCGCAAAGTTATCGTTACTTTTTGGTTTTACCAACACCAGTTATGTTTCTCTTTTAATTAGTTTATTCTATATTAGAGTATGCATAAGACGTTCGAAGCAGGTATATAGTTTTCACGCGTAGCGGGCGCAAAGTTATCGTTACTTTTTGGTTTTACCAACACCAGTTATGTTTCTCTTTTAATCGGTTTATTCTATATTAGAGTATGCATAAGACGTTCGAAGCAGGTATATAGTTTTCACGCGTAGCAGGCGCAAAGTTATCGTTACTTTTTGGTTTTACCAACACCAGTTATGTTTCTCTTTTAATTAGTTTATTCTATATTAGAGTATGCATAAGACGTTCGAAGCAGGTATATAGTTTTCACGCGTAGCGGGCGCAAAGTTATCGTTACTTTTTGGTTTTACCAACACCAGTTATGTTTCTCTTTTAATCGGTTTATTCTATATTAGAGTATGCATAAGACGTTCGAAGCAGGTATATAGTTTTCACGCGTAGCGGGCGCAAAGTTATCGTTACTTTTTGGTTTTGCCAACACCAGTTATGTTTCTCTTTTAATCGGTTGATTCTATATTATCGTTTTATTCTGTTTTCTGTCTTTGTTCCGAATTTCTTCTATTACAGAGATTTTTAAAACCCTTTTGCACTAAAGAAGAGTTAGCGGAGGAGAGGCTTTTACTGAAATATCTGCATCTGGGATATTTTTAAATGACCCTCCTTTTACGTTTGATTATTAGTTTAAACCAATGTATTGTCAGAACCAGGTAATAATGAGTTCATTTCAGTAGGTACAAGGATAGCAGTACAAACCTTGAGGAGTTCATCATCAGTAAGTGATTCATTGAGCCATTTCGCTGCCAAGCTCCGTCCAAAAGGATGTCCGTATTTACAATCTAATAGTTCTAGTGCCACTTCTCGGTTAACAGGGCGCCACTCTTTCAGCAAAACTGTCATCTGTAAGCAAATATACATTAATTTTTACTTTTCCTGGATTCATTTATGTGGTATAGACGGCTGTTGACTTTCGAACATTTTACTTTCGCAATTTCAAACAATAAAAATTTAAGAGAGCAATAAGAGGAAACACCCTAGCGTTGCCTATAATGGAGAGCCACAAGACAAATCTATTTTTATTGGGAAAAGGAGGCATGTCCGATCCTGGGTCTTGAAAAAGGTCTTAAGGCATTATGACGAAACTTTAAGGAAATGTCGAGAGGATTGTCGAACAAAATCAAAACACACTATGTGCATTCTGGTTGTCACAAAAGCGTATCAACAATACTTAAGAACGACTGAGGATATTCAGTTTAAGACTTACAGAGTGTTATGATGGAGATACTGAAAAGTGTCAAGATGATTGCCGTGACCCCCCCCCCCACGGGCCCCTGTATTATGTAAATTGTCTATTGTTTAAGTATATTGATAAACACAGCATACCCTATGTCTCCAAAAAGGTTAAGGATATTAAGAGGGAAATTTCAGGATTTATTGAGGGGGATGGAAAAAAAAATAAACCACACTGTATTCAAGACAGTTTCCGAAAGGATCTATCAGAAACTTGAAAAGAACGACAGAGGATAACAATTTGAAACTTTCAGGGCATGTTCAGCGGAACATGAAGAGTTATCAGAAGGAAACCAGCCCTTATCATCCTTTTTAGATGTCCGCTTCCCTTAGTAATGATAGGAATTTTGAAAAGCCATTTTGTTTAAAGTAGAAAAATCGTCTAACGATCATGCTCCCGGAGGTACAATGCCCACACAGCCCACATGGCAAAGAATGTAAATTATGTAATTTGCACATTTTTACATTGAGGGTTTATAATTGGAAAATGAGGAATATTTGATCCTGGGTGTGTCTGAAAAGGTTAAGGGTATAGAGGTGAAATTTCAGGGAATATCGTGAGGGGGATAATTGTGACTGCGATGAATTCCATCAAAAGCCACTACGTCTATCCAGGTTATCAAAAAGGCGTATTTACAATATTTTAGGAACTGGTTGGGGAATTAACTTGAAACTTCTAAGACCACTAACACTGCTACTGTTACTGTGACAAAGTATCCAAAGCTCCTGAAAAAAGTTCTGCAAATTATGTAATTTGTCCATTCTTTACAAACAGGATTTATATTTGGGAAAGAGGGAGTGTTTAATCCTGGTTGTGTCTGAAAACTCTTTGAACTAGAATCTAAAATTAAAAAAGCTTTGGATTAACTCGGAAAACACTGTATGCATACACGCTATAAAAAGGAGGAATCTACAAAACCTTAGGAACGGCTAAGTGTATTTACTTGAAACATTCAGTTACTAAACTACTACTCCGGCAAAAACTGCAACTATGAAAACTCGAAAATAGAAAAAAAAATCACTACTGCGACTACTTTCAGGAAATATTTTGGAGGATGTTTAACAAACTGTGCATGCTTGTTGTCAAAAAGACATATCAACTATATCTCTGGAATGGGAGAAATTATTAAATTGAAACTGTCAGAGTATATGTCAATAAAGACTGTAAATTTCAAGGTTGTAAATTATATAGCCTGCCTATCGTTTACATACAAAGCTTATCACTGGGAAGCGGGGGGGGGGTAGTTTGATCATTGGCGTGTGAGAAAAGGCTAAGGGTGTTAGTAAAACCTCAAGGAATTTTATGCAGGTATTCCAGGGGACTGCTATTACTACTAATATTGTGACTACAACTTCATCTACTTCCAATTGTTAATACTTGTAGCTTCGACTACAACTACTTGCAATTCAGACTACAACTACTTGTGACTACGACTACTTGGAACAGCTATTATGACTACATTTGACTGTGACTGCAATTCCAACTGCTTTTTACTACAACTATTCGTAACTGCGACTCTGACCACTTGCATCTGCGACTGCGACTACTTGTGATTTTGAATACTTGGGATTGTAACTACTTGTGACTGCATATACTGGCGACTGTTACTGCAACTAAGGCTATATGTTAATTTCAAACTTTCATAAGAGTTTTGAGGGAAATTTTGAACTTAGTCAAAATACAGCTATGTGCTCTCCGGTTGTTGAAAAGGCTTATCATATCTCAGTATTGGATAATGGTATTTATTCCAAACTTTCAGGGGATTTTGAACTAAGTTAAAAGTTACAATGCCCATCCAGCTTTTTAAAATGTTCTATAAAGTATCACGGGAGCAGTTAAGGGTGTTAAGTTGAAACTTTCAGAGACATTTGAGGGGATGGTTGAACTCGATAAATAGACACTACATGTATCCCGGTTGTCAAAAGGACGTATCTGCAGCATCTCAGAACGGTTAATGGCCTTTAGTTAAAACTCCCAGGGAATGTTAAAAGGTTTGTATATATCAAAGACATTAATTAGCACAAAGAAGTTTTAATATTTCCATAGATCTTCATAATTATAAGATTTATTTTTTATTGTATATCAGTATTTGTTATCTTTATATTTGATATGATCATTTCTTTTGATTTCTGTTCGTTTTGGGTTTTATTTAATCTTTGATAGAAATTTCAGTTTTTTTTTTTGTTTTTTTTTTTTTTTTTTTTTTTTTTTTTTTTTTTTTTTTTTTTTTTTTTTTTTTTTTTTATAATTACAATAGGATTTACTTTCACTGATCTTAAGTTCAATAAGGCTCATTTATTTTTGTGAAAAATATCTTCTACAAAAAAATTTATGTTAAATTAATGAAAAGAATAAAAAGTCCAAGCGGAGATAAAGTAAAAAATCACACTCTATTTTGTAGAAATATTTACCAAGAGTTGAAAAGAGGTTCACTTGTCTCTTGTCGCTTCAGAAGAGAGCAATGTAATAATAAAATTCTTACAGCGTAATATGCAGAAAATTTGTACTAAACAAATTTCCGAGGTTGCTCCCACTTTAATCCAAGCTTAATCTACTCTGTTTTTCTTTTATTTACATTTTTAAGTTTTACCATATTTTAAATCACTATGAGTTAAGGCCGTGATTAAGGCCGTGATTAAGCGAACTTGAAAACATCGAGCTTCAGAATTGAAGTAAGGTTACCCTTCTGTCTTTTAATTCTCTAGAGATCGTCGATTGTCAAAACTTCAAATAGCACCAATTATCAAGTCTTGTCAAAGGTTTTGATTGACAGCTTCCTTTGGTGAGATGCTTCAGCCGAGAAATAATAATATATTTGACAGTGTCTTGCAAAGCTTGGTTACCGACCAAGGGAGATTAGAAAATGAGCAAAAGAGCACTATCATTCTCAAGTACAAAATGCCCATGTATATGCAACTGTGACGGCATGCATAGAATGCATTTTAAAATTTATTGTTTTTTCCACTTTATTTCCTAGGGATAGGCTATTTAAAATACCTCATTTCATTAATTCGAAACTAAACAGCGAACTTAGTTGAAAGCTTTCTTCGAGGATTCTTAGAAAACCAAAGTTTTCTTACAAATTAAATAAAAAAAAAATAAAACTGAAAGTAAGGAGTGACATTAAAACTTAAGACGAACAGAAATTACTTCGTATATGAAAGGGACTGCTTCCTCATGAACGCCCCGCTCTTTACGCTGAAGTTTTTTACTGTTTTAAAAAATAGAGTTAAGAGGAAGAGTCAGACTTTAGCGTGAAGACCGGGGCATTGATGAGGAGACAGCCGCTTTCATATATGAAGTAATTTCTGTTCGTTTTATGTTTTAATGTCACTCCTTACTTTCAGTTAAAAACACTTGTTTTTATTTAATTTAATTTCTTAATGTTTTTTAATCAATGCATGTTTTGATTTATGCTCTCCACAGATGAATAATTAAAACGAAATTTGGGTGTTTATTTTTTTGGCTAAATGGGTTTTTCATAGTTTTGACCAAACGATTTTGAGAAAAAAATAGGAGCGAGGAAGGAGGTATAGTTGCTCTCCGATTATTTGGTTACCTGAAAAGGCAACTAGAACTTTTAATTTCTTACGAATTTTTTTATTAGTAAAATTATTAGTAAAAATAAATTTTACTAGTTAAAGACATACGTAACTTACAAATTAGCTTACGTAAGGAACTTCTGTATTCTCACATTTTTATTACATATATGAGGGGGGCTCACCCCCTCAACAGTACCTCCCTCTTCACACTAGAGCTTAAATTTTGTCCCGATTTCTTAAGAATGACCCCTGAATTACAAAAGCCGTAGAATAAATAGTTGAAATTCTAAAAATACTTTAGCGTAGAGAGCGAGGTATTAGGAGGAGGTGAGCCCCTCATATGCGTAATAATTTCTGTTCCTTTTAAGTTTTAATGCTGCTCCTCACTTTCAGTTGAAAAAACTTTGTCATATTTATTTTTTCATTGTTTTTTTTTTAATAATAGTAGGAAATCCTGCGCTCCCTTCATGGAAATTTTCTTCCTCCATGAAAAGTTTCCCCAGCATATCCCTCTCTTCTCAACCCTGCCCCAGACCAAATGAAAACGCCCCTGAAGACGTCTGTACACTTATAAGGATTTAGTTATAAGGATTTCCGACTACGCTGAATAAAATGGCTATCTCAGAATTTTGATCCGGTTACTTTGGAAAAATAATTAGCGTGGGACGGGGGCCTAGGTGCCCTCCGAGATTTTGGTCACTTAAAAAAGGCACTAGAACTTTTCATTTCCGTTAGAATGAGCCCTTTTGCAGCATTCTAGGGCCACTGGGTTGATACGATCACCCCTGAAAAAAAAAACAACAAATAAACACGCATCTGTGATCTGCCTTCTGACAAAAAATACAAAATTCCACATTTTGCAGATAGGAGCTTGAAATTTCTACAGTAGTGTTCTATGACTTTTAGGCAGATCACGGATGCGTGTTTATTTGTTTTTTTTTGTTTTGTTTTTTTTTCCAGGGGTGATCGTATCCACCAAATTGTCCTAGAATGTTGCGAGAGGGCTCATTCAAACGGAAATAAAAAGTTCTAGTGCCCTTTTTAAGCGACGAAAAAAATTGGAGGGCACCTAGGCCCCCTCCCACGCTAATTATTTTCCCAAAGTCAACGGATCAAAATTCTGAGATAGCCATTTTATTCAACGTAGTCGAAAAACCTTATAACTATGTCTTTGGAGACGACTTACTCCTCCATAGTCTCCGTGGGAGGGGTTACAAGTTAAAAACTTTGACCAGTGCTTACATATAGTAATGGTTATTGGGAAGTGTACAGGTGTTTTCAGGAGAATTTTTTGGTCGGGGAGAGGGGTCGAAAAGAGGGGGATATACTGGGGGAACTTTCCATCGAGGACTTGGTCATGGGGGAAGAAAATTTCCATGAAGGGAGCGCAGGATTTACTAACATTATTAAAAAAAAAACAATGAAAAAATATATATGAAAAAGTTTTTTTTCAGCTGGAAGTAAGGAGCAGCATCAAAATTTAAAACGAACAGAAATTATTACCCATATGAGGGGCTCACCTCCTCCTAATACCTCGCTCTTTACGCTAAAGTATTTTTAGTAATGTCAACTATTTATTCTACGGCTTTTGTTATTCAGGGGTCATTCTTAATTAATTGGGCCAAAATTTAAGATTTAGTGTAAAGAGAGAGGTACTGACGACGGGGTGAACCCTCTCATATGTGTAATAAAAATATGAATAAAAAATTCTTCACGTAAGCTAGTTTATTAGTTACGTATATCTTTTACTTATAAAACCATTCGTAATAAATTAAATTTCTAGTTGCCTTTTTTTATTAACCAAAAAATTGGAGGGCAACTAGGCTTCCTCCTCCGCTCTTTTTTCCCAAAATCATTCGATCAAAATTATGAGTAAGCCATTCAGCAAAAAAAAAAAAAAAAAAAATTCAAATTTTGTTTCAATTATTACTCTGCGGAGAGCCAAAATCAAAACATGCATTTATTCAAAAACATTCAGAAATTAAATAAAAAAACAAGTTTTTTCAACTGAAAGTAAGGAGCGACATTAAAAGTTAAAACGGACACAAATTACTTCGTATATAAAAGGGGCTGCTTCCTCATCAACGCCCCGCTCTTTACGCTAAAGTTTTTTACTGTTTTAAAAAGAAGAGTTGGGAGAAAGAGTCAAACTTTAGCGTAAAGAGCGGGGCGTTGATGAAGAAGCAGCCCCTTTTATATACGAAGTAATTTCTGTTCGTTTTAAGTTTTAATGTCGCTCCTTACTTTCAGTTGAAAAAACTTGTTCTTTTATTTAATATATTTAAAATCAGCATTAAAATGCGATTCTTTTGATGTAGCTATTGGTACCAAAATTCCATTTTTTAGAGTTTCGGTTACTATTGAGCCGGGTCGCTCTTTACTACAGTTCGTTACTACGAACTGTTTGATAAAGTTGGAGGACAAGCAATATAAACAAAGGTATTTTATTTCAAATGACAATACAATTAAGTATGTAACTACAAAGAAGGATAGAATGTAAGGAAAATGAATTTTCCTGTTACCGGTACTAGACGATTAATCTTATAAGTACGGCTCTTGTATTGGAACCCCCTGTGGAACTTTGGGATCAAAGCATCAATGAAGAATCCTTTCAGCTTGGGAAAAATCTTTTCGGTCCAAAAGCCTGGATTGCGGTCTATCTTTTCAATGTAGAAGTCTTTCTGGGTAAAAATCATGAAAAAGCAAGTATATAGCTGAGCACATTCAAGCTGACTGATTGTACTTGGTAAAAGTAGTCGTGGCCTCGTTTGGGGTTGACCAGTCCATTCTTTCCAACTTCCATGCAATAGTCCGCCTTAGACTCTTTTCGGTTCTTTATCCACTAGCCTATCCCCAAATTTCTCGCAGTTTCGCAGTTCCATACCTCGCTTTGATTTAATTTTCCCCATGATTTCGGCTTTGTGTGCATAACTTTCCTGAAGGCTCCTGACTATTTCTCATTTCTATGTTTCTTCATTGCATTGAAATAATTTATGAAAATTTCACACTATTGACAAGCAGCTGATTATTCCAGCTTGTCATTTTCGTCTCTAGGGGTTATTATCGGCGATCTGAAACGATTCTTTATGGCAACCGACTTGTAAAAATTTCAGGTAGCTGAAAATATTCTAGGGGACTGTTAGAAAACAGGAAAATACATCAAAAAATGGTTCCAATCATCTTATAGGTTATTGTCTTCTGCACATGATAGTACCAATTTTGTTCCAAAAGCAATATCCTTCATAGAGTACACTTGTGAAAAATCCCTAGACATTTTCTAAGATTTCTAAGCAATTAGAGGAAATAGAACAAAATCCTTTCAAACATTTTGTAGCATCTTCAAGAAGCTATGGCCTGATATTAAATGCGGCATCTTCCGCCAATGAATACTTGAGTACTTTTTAAATATAAATTTTCAATTTAACATGGGATTTTCGAGTTCCATCAGTTCACTTAATCACCCCCTTAAGTGAACTTGAAAACATCGAGCTTCAGAATTGAAGTAAGGTTACCCTTCTGTCTTTTAATTCTCTAGAGATCGTCGATTGTCAAAACTTCAAATAGCACCAATTATCAAGTCTTGTCAAAGGTTTTGATTGACAGCTTCCTTTGGTGAGATGCTTCAGCCGAGAAATAATAATATATTTGACAGTGTCTTGCAAAGCTTGGTTACCGACCAAGGGAGATTAGAAAATGAGCAAAAGAGCACTATCATTCTCAAGTACAAAATGCCCATGTATATGCAACTGTGACGGCATGCATGGAATGCATTTTAAAATTTATTGTTTTTTCCACTTTATTTCCTAGGGATAGGCTATTTAAAATACCTCATTTCATTAATTCGAAACTAAACAGCGAACTTAGTTGAAAGCTTTCTTCGAGGATTCTTAGAAAACCAAAGTTTTCTTACAAATTAAATTAAAAAAAAAAATAAAACTGAAAGTAAGGAGTGACATTAAAACTTAAGACGAACAGAAATTACTTCGTATATGAAAGGGACTGCTTCCTCATGAACGCCCCGCTCTTTACGCTGAAGTTTTTTACTGTTTTAAAAAATAGAGTTAAGAGGAAGAGTCAGACTTTAGCGTGAAGACCGGGGCATTGATGAGGAGACAGCCGCTTTCATATATGAAGTAATTTCTGTTCGTTTTATGTTTTAATGTCACTCCTTACTTTCAGTTAAAAACACTTGTTTTTATTTAATTTAATTTCTTAACGTTTTTTAATCAATGCATGTTTTGATTTATGCTCTCCACAGATGAATAATTAAAACGAAATTTGGGTAATTATTTTTTTGGCTAAATGGGTTTCTCATAGTTTTGATCAAACGATTTTGAGAAAAAAATAGGAGCGGGGAAGGAGGTATAGTTGCTCTCCGATTATTTGGTTACCTGAAAAGGCAACTAGAACTTTTAATTTCTTACGAATTTTTTTATTAGTAAAATTATTAGTAAAAATAAATTTTACTAGTTAAAGACATACGTAACTTACAAATTAGCTTACGTAAGGAACTTCTGTATTCTCACATTTTTATTACATATATGAGGGGGGCTCACCCCCTCAACAGTACCTCCCTCTTCACACTAGAGCTTAAATTTTGTCCCGATTTCTTAAGAATGACCCCTGAATTACAAAAGCCGTAGAATAAATAGTTGAAATTCTAAAAATACTTTAGTGTAGAGAGCGAGGTATTAGGAGGAGGTGAGCCCCTCATATGCGTAATAATTTCTGTTCCTTTTAAGTTTTAATGCTGCTCCTCACTTTCAGTTGAAAAAACTTTGTCATATTTATTTTTTCATTGTTTTTTTTTTAATAATAGTAGGAAATCCTGCGCTCCCTTCATGGAAATTTTCTTCCTCCATGAAAAGTTTCCCCAGTATATCCCTCTCTTCTCAACCCTGCCCCAGACCAAATGAAAACGCCCCTGAAGACGTCTGTACACTTATAAGGATTTAGTTATAAGGATTTCCGACTACGCTGAATAAAATGGCTATCTCAGAATTTTGATCCGGTTACTTTGGAAAAATAATTAGCGTGGGACGGGGGCCTAGGTGCCCTCCGAGATTTTGGTCACTTAAAAAAGGCACTATAACTTTTCATTTCCGCTAGAATGAGCCCTTTTGCAGCATTCTAGGGCCACTGGGTTGATACGATCACCCCTGAAAAAAAAAAAAAACAAATAAACACGCATCTGTGATCTGCCTTCTGACAAAAAATACAAAATTCCACATTTTTGCAGATAGGAGCTTGAAATTTCTACAGTAGTGTTCTATGACTTTTAGGCAGATCACGGATGCGTGTATATTTGTTTTTTTTTTGTTTTGTTTTTTTTCCAGGGGTGATCGTATCCACCAAATTGTCCTAGAATGTTGCGAGAGGGCTCATTCAAACGGAAATAAAAAGTTCTAGTGCCCTTTTTAAGCGACCAAAAAAATTGGAGGGCACCTAGGCGCCCTCCCACGCTAATTATTTTCCCGAAGTCAACGGATCAAAATTCTGAGATAGCCATTTTATTCAACGTAGTCGAAAAACCTTATAACTATGTCTTTGGAGACGACTTACTCCTCCATAGTCTCCGTGGGAGGGGTTACAAGTTAAAAACTTTGACCAGTGCTTACATATAGTAATGGTTATTGGGAAGTGTACAGGTGTTTTCAGGAGAATTTTTTGGTCGGGGAGAGGGGTCGAAAAGAGGGGGATATACTGGGGGAACTTTCCATCGAGGACTTGGTCATGGGGGAAGAAAATTTCCATGAAGGGAGCGCAGGATTTACTAACATTATTAAAAAAAAAAACAATGAAAAAATATATATGAAAAAGTTTTTTTTCAGCTGGAAGTAAGGAGCAGCATCAAAACTTAAAACGAACAGAAATTATTACCCATATGAGGGGCTCACCTCCTCCTAATACCTCGCTCTTTACGCTAAAGTATTTTTAGTAATGTCAACTATTTATTCTACGGCTTTTGTGATTCAGGGGTCATTCTTAATTAATTGGGCCAAAATTTAAGATTTAGTGTAAAGAGAGAGGTACTGACGACGGGGTGAACCCTCTCATATGTGTAATAAAAATATGAGAATAAAAAATTCTTCACGTAAGCTAGTTTATAAGTTACGTATATCTTTTACTTATAAAACCATTCATAATAAATTAAATTTCTAGTTGCCTTTTTTTATTAACCAAAAAATTGGAGGGCAACTAGGCTTCCTCCCCCGCTCTTTTTTCCCAAAATCATTCGATCAAAATTATGAGTAAGCCATTCAGCAAAAAAAAAAAAAAATTCAAATTTTGTTTCAATTATTACTCTGCGGAGAGCCAAAATCAAAACATGCATTTATTCAAAAACATTCAGAAATTAAATAAAAAAACAAGTTTTTTCAACTGAAAGTAAGGAGCGACATTAAAACTTAAAACGGACACAAATTACTTCGTATATAAAAGGGGCTGCTTCCTCATCAACGCCCCGCTCTTTACGCTAAAGTTTTTTACTGTTTTAAAAAGAAGAGTTGGGAGAAAGAGTCAAACTTTAGCGTAAAGAGCGGGGCGTTGATGAAGAAGCAGCCCCTTTTATATACGAAGTATTTTCTGTTCGTTTTAAGTTTTAATGTCGCTCCTTACTTTCAGTTGAAAAAACTTGTTTTTTTATTTAATATATTTAAAATCAGCATTAAAATGCGATTCTTTTGATGTAGCTATTGGTACCAAAATTCCATTTTTTAGAGTTTCGGTTACTATTGAGCCGGGTTGCTCTTTACTACAGTTCGTTACTACGAACTGTTTGATAAAGTTGGAGGACAAGCAATATAAACAAAGGTATTTTATTTCAAATGACAATACAATTAAGTATGTAACTACAAAGAAGGATAGAATGTAAGGAAAATGAATTTTCCTGTTACCGGTACTAGACGATTAATCTTATAAGTACGGCTCTTGTATTGGAACCCCCTGTGGAACTTTGGGATCAAAGCATCAATGAAGAATCCTTTCAGCTTGGGAAAAATCTTTTCGGTCCAAAAGCCTGGATTGCGGTCTATCTTTTCAATGTAGAAGTCTTTCTGGGTAAAAATCATGAAAAAGCAAGTATATAGCTGAGCACATTCAAGCTGACTGATTGTACTTGGTAAAAGTAGTCGTGGCCTCGTTTGGGGTTGACCAGTCCATTCTTTCCAACTTCCATGCAATAGTCCGCCTTAGACTCTTTTCGGTTCTTTATCCACTAGCCTATCCCCAAATTTCTCGCAGTTTCGCAGTTCCATACCTCGCTTTGATTTAATTTTCCCCATGATTTCGGCTTTGTGTGCATAACTTTCCTGAAGGCTCCTGACTATTTCTCATTTCTATGTTTCTTCATTGCATTGAAATAATTTATGAAAATTTCACACTATTAACAAGCAGCTGATTATTCCAGCTTGTCATTTTCGTCTCTAGGGGTTATTATCGGCGATCTGAAACGATTCTTTATGGCAACCGACTTGTAAAAATTTCAGGTAGCTGAAAATATTCTAGGGGACTGTTAGAAAACAGGAAAATACATCAAAAAATGGTTCCAGTCATCTTATAGGTTATTGTCTTCTGCACATGATAGTACCAATTTTGTTCCAAAAGCAATATCCTTCATAGAGTACACTTGTGAAAAATACCTAGACATTTTCTAAGATTTCTAAGCAATTAGAGGAAATAGAACAAAATCCTTTCAAACATTTTGTAGCATCTTCAAGAAGCTATGGCCTGATATTAAAAGCGGCATCTTCTGCCAATGAATACTTGAGTACTTTTTAAATATAAATTTTCAATTTAACATGGGATTTTCGAGTTCCATCAGTTCACTTAATCACCCCCTTAAGTGTCATGTATAGGTTTCTCAATTTGACAAATATTTAATTTCAGTCTTAAAATATCCCCGCTCTCCCCTAATTAAGTTTATACAGCAAGATCGAGTATAGAGAAAAAAAAAACTTTTAAGATTCCAGAATGTTTCAGACAGATGTTCACGAATCTTCGTTGACAAAAAAAAAACTTTGATATCAGAATACTTAGAATACGGAAAGACACAGAAAATGAATAATCTATGAGCATATTATTTTGAATAAAACGAAACATAGAGAAAAGATGTTGACTAAATTAAAGGCGACTTCGAGAATTCTGATTATATGTATTTTCTGCCAATTAAAATGTAAAGATTTTGTTATGATAGATATTTCTTCATAAGAACCAAGAAATAAGAATGATGTAGAAAACAATTGTGGTGTTGAAAACACATAACATCCGGAAAAGATTTGGGAGAAAACAACTGAAAGGACTGAATATTCTGGAATGTATGCTCAACTTGATTATGTATACATGTTAACAAATCCTTATCTTACAGCTTACATCCACCTGTGCCTACAGAAGCAACCAAAACATCAAGAAGGAGCCACTAATCTTTCCATAAGTGTGCTGCTGTCAGTATATCCTCACAATGAGGCTGGATTGAGGTGCTTAGGTTAATAAGATCTATCTGGTATGTCTTGTGCATGATGTTTTTGGGTATGCCTCTGCAGCGTCTACCTGATGGTTGCCAGTAGAGCGCTGCATTCGGTCGCCAGGGATAGTCCATACATAGTATATGGCCAAAGTATCTCCATCGGCAAATTCTTTTTACATCTGTCACACGAGGCTGACCAGTTTTATCACCGATAAATTTGTTGGTTAACCTCTGCTGTCAGTGGATGGTAGAATTCAGTTAGATGCCGTCTCTAATTAGCTACAATACGAAGAGTAGTAGTGACAAGACGCAGGATTGTTTAACTTTTGCCAGGATGCGAAAGAAACGGACAAGAAGGGGGGTGTCAAACGACTTACCGAAAGCGAGATATAAATTTCGTTAAATTTCGAGATTCGTAAATTTCGCTATTTTAGGCATATAAGGTATATATTTGATTTATGATCTCATTTAATTTGAGGATAGGATGTGATTATCACACTTCCAGAAAATTCATGTAACCCTTTTTAAACTAGCACAACCATGCTGGTTGAGCCATGAATGTTTTTTAAGATTCTGGTAGAGTATGTTGCAGGTGCAGACAACGTAACGACGCAATGCAAGGACCTGCCTAATTTAAAAACTACTCAAAATAACGCAAAAGAACTGAGGTTATGTAGTTCAATCAAACATATGTAAACAAAAGATCTCAGTGGGTACAAGCATAAGAAAGAGAGAAAGAGATAGATAATTTTTCTTTCTCAGAATCAACAGAAATCAGAGCAAAAATAATTAGAGCATGCACAAAAAAAATACTTATTCTGGAAGGGAATAACCCAAGAGATTTCATAACTATGAAAAAGACTTACGTAAAGCACAGAAAAACAATACTAAAAAACAATATCCACGATTAATGATATAAAAAAAGAGCTTATTAGTAGCCCTGGCAACCTGGGAAACTTCATCCCTGCTATTCCATTTAACTGCGTCGAGAAGTTTGGCAAGGGAGCCAGGAATCAAACTACAGCATTCTTTCCTGTAATGCCATAAAAGATCTATCTCTTGCTCCGACAGCTCACTTAAAGGATCTCTCTTGATTATCTCCTGAATATCTGCAATTGCCTTCTCAAAGTCTTTGTCTATACTATTTTCATTGCTCTAAAAATAACAAGAAAGAAAAAAACAAATTAGATTTCTTTGTTTAGATTACTTGAATGAAGAGCATAAAGTAGTTTGTTTTTTTAAGCAACCTGAACACAAAATTATCTGCCAAATTTCCCTTTTCCATCGAACGATAGGATGAAAAACGCTATCCGAACAAATTTAGTGGAAAAAACTCAAATGTTAAATACTAAAAAATTGCTGTAATAAAGAAATACGTACCAAGCTCAATTGCTTACTTTGAACTGTTAAAGAAAGTCTGTAAAATGACAATTGTTTATCCTGTTTGAACCGGTCGAAGGTCAATTTGACTACGAATGCCGAAATAAGCAAAGAAAAAAATACATTATAACAACTACTAGCACTAGAATTATCTGTCCTGACCGGGATTAAATATAAAAAAACAATTTTTTTTAACTGAAAGTAACGAGCGACATTAAAACTTAAAACGAACAGAAATTACTTCGTATACAAAAGGGACTGCTTCCTCATCAACGCCCCGCTCTTTACGCAAAAGTTTGACTCTTTCTCTCAATTCTACTTTTTAAAACAGTAAAAAACTTTAGCGTAAAGAGCGGGACGTTGATGAGGAATCAGCCCCTTTCATATACGAAGTATACGAAGTTTTAATGTCGCTCCTTACTTTCAGTTAAAGAAACTTTTTTTTTTTTTTTTTTTTATATATATTCAATTTCCGAACGTTTTTGAATCAATGAATGTTTTGGCTCTCCGCAGAGGAATAATTAAAACGAAATTTGCATTTTGGGGGGGGGGGGGCTAAATGGGATTCTCATAGTTTTGATCGAATGATTTGAGAAAAAAAGGAGTGGGGGAGGAAGCCTTGTTGCCCTCCGATTTTTTGATTACTTAAAAAGACAACTAGAACTTTTAATTTTTTTCGAATGTTTTTATTAGTAATAGATATACGTAACTTATAAACTAGCTTACGTAACGAAATTTTGTATTCTCATGTTTTTATTACATATATGAAGGGGTTCATCCCCTCGTCAGTACCTCGCTCTTTACACTAAAGCTTAAATTTTGTCCCAATTCATTAAGAATGACCCCTGAATCACAAAAGATGTAGAATAAATAGTTGAAATTACTAAAAATACTTTAGCGTAAAGAGCAAAGTATTAGTAAGAGGTGAGCCCCTCATATGCGTAATACTCTCTGTTCGTTTTAAGTTTTAATGCTGCTCCTTACTTCCAGCTGAAAAAAATTGTTCATATTTATTTTTTCATTGTTTTTTTTTAAATAATGCTAGAAAATCCTGTGCTCCCTTCATGGAAATTTTCTTCCCCCATGACAAATTCCTCGATGGAAAGTTCTCCCAACATATCCCCCTCTTTTCAACCCCTCCGACCAACCAAAAAATCCCCCTGAAAACGTCTGTACACTTCCCAATAACCATTACTATATGTAAGCACTGGTCATAGTTTGTAACTTGTAGCCCCTCCCACGGGGACTGTGGGGGAGTAAGTGGTCCCCAAAGACATAGTTATAAGCTTTTCGACTACGCTAAATAAAATGGCTATCTCAGAATTTTGATCCGTTGACTTTGGGAAAATAATTAGCGTGGGAGGGGGCCTAGGTGCCCTCCAATTTTTTTGGTCACTTAAAACGGGAACTAGAAAATTTCATTTCCGTTAGAATGAGCCCTCTCGCAACATTCTAGGACCACTGGGTTGACACGATCACCCCTGGAAAAAACAAAACAAAAACAAAATAAAAAATAAACACGCATCCGTGATCTGCCTTCTGGCAAAAAATACAAAATTCCACATTTTTGTAGATAGGAGCTTGAAACTTTTACATTAGGGTTCTCGGATACGCTGAATCTGATGGTGTGATTTTCGTTAAGATTCTATGACTTTTCGGGGGTGTTTCCCCCTATTTTCTAAAAAAAAGGCAAATTTTCTCAGGCTCGTAACTTTTGATGAGTATAACTAAACTTGATGAAATTTGTATATTTAAAATTAGCACTAAAATGTGATTCTTTTGATGTAGCTATTGGTATCAAAATTCCATTTTTTAGAGTTTTTGGTTACTATTGAGCCGGGTCGCTTTTTACTACAGTTTGTTACCACGAACTGTTTGATAACCTAGGCATAAAAGCCCGGTACGGTTTTGGTGCTTTGACATAGTTTTGTGTTACCAATCAATGATAATTTATGATTAACACTTGTCCGAAACAATTTCCATGCCCTACCCTCATCCTCGGAAGGAAAAAAAACGCTCGAATGGAATCATAATGACATCCTGTTGAACATTTCACGAATTTGGCTTACTAGAGCCGTAACTGGAAACAACGCTGGAGGGTAACACTGAAGAGTGGCATCCGTCGACGGAATTATAGCCTAGTAACTGACACTCGGCTTGCATGGAATCATAGTGGTATCATGTCAAACCTTTCACAGATTTGGCTTACCAGAGCCGTAACTGGATACAACACTGGAGGGTAACACTGAAGAGTGGCATCCGTCGACGGAATTATAGCCTAGTAACTGACAGTCGGCTTGCGTGGAATCATAGTGGTATCATGTCAAACCTTTCACAGATTTGGCTTACCAGAGCCGTAACTGGATACAACACTGGAGGGTAACACTGAAGAGTGGCATCCGTCGACGAAATTATAGCCTAGTAACTGACACTCGGCTTGCGTGGAATCATAGGGGTATCATGTCAAACCTTTCACAGATTTGGCTTACCAGAGCCGTAACTGGATACAACACTGGAGGGTAACACTGAAGAGTGGCATCCGTCGACGGAATTATAGCCTAGTAACTGACACTCGGCTTGCGTGGAATCATGGTGGTATCATGTCAAACCTTTCACAGATTTGGCGTACCAGAGCCGTAACTGGATACAAAACTGGAGGGTAACACTGAAGAGTGGCATCCGTCGACGAAATTATAGCCTAGTAACTGACACTCGGCTTGCGTGGAATCATAGTGGTATCATGTCAAACCTTTCACAGAATTGGCTTACAAGAGCCGTAACTGGATACAACACTGGAGGGTAACACTGAAGAGTGGCATCCGTCGACGAAATTATAGCCTAGTAACTGACACTCGGCTTGCGTGGAATCATAGTGGTATCATGTCAAACCTTTCACAGATTTGGCTTACCAGAGCCGTAACTGGATACAACACTGGAGGGTAACACTGAAGAGTGGCATCCGTCGACGGAATTATAGCCTAGTAACTGACACTCGGCTTGCGTGGAATCATAGTGGTATCATGTCAAACCTTTCACAGATTTGGCTTACCAGAGCCGTAACTGGATACAACACTGGAGGGTAACACTGAAGAGTGGCATCCGTCGACGAAATTATAGCCTAGTAACTGACACTCGGCTTGCGTGGAATCATAGTGGTATCATGTCAAACCTTTCACAGATTTGGCTTACCAGAGCCGTAACTGGACACAACACTGGAAAGTAACACTGAAGAGTGGCATCCGTCGACGAAATTATAGCCTAGTAGCTGACACAGAATTAAGATTCTAATTAATAGATAATTCTCCCTGAATTCGCTATTTTATGGCAGACTATTTTGTGTAAATAATCTTTCCCTAGCTGTGTTATTTATTATTGGTTGCAACATAGTAGCATAATATTTAAAGGTTTGAATATATAATGTGAGGCAAATAATTGATATAATATAAAATGATATAATAAAAAGTATGATATCGATTTTGTATGACGTCTGCTCTTATTGATATCAGATCATCTTTAAGTTCAGAAAACCATGGGCCTAATACTAAAATGAGTCGACTTTAGCCAAAAGCCAGCATTCAGCTTGAGGTCCCAGGGAAGTTATTTTCAGGTCATTAGCCAACTTAATCCCTTTATGGAAATAAGCTAATAGTCCGTGACTGCCCTCGTGGGACACAAGTTGTTCTTTAGGCCACAACCATTTTAAATTTTAAAAGGTCATAGAAAATAGTCGGAATAATTTTGAAAATGGTTTGCAAAATGTCAGAAAACGTCTCAATGAAGGAAGCTAGGAATGCAGCTAGGAATATTAGCGACAACATACTTTAACCTTGGAATAAGAGAGAAGAGAGTTTATGCAAGAGCTGGGGTCTAAAAGAAGGTATTTAGAGAGAAGCCAAACTCCATGTAGTAATTATTGTTCGGTTTGAATTTGAGCTGAGTATAATTTTTACACATTTTAGGATTAATCAGCTCATCTCTATTAGTGTCTGTTATCTGTAGGTTGAAGGTTCAGTCTGAAACAAGCAATTTTGCCCAAAGCCACCAGCTGTGCCTTCCACCGAAAAGGCTGTATACTTACATCATTGGATTTGTAAATACTAGGTCTATCCATTCACCGATGCACAATCATGATTTTGCTTATAATTTACCCTTAAGGAGGGTCTATCTAAACTAAATCAAAATATAGGAAAATTGCCCGTTCTCTCAACGACTTTCAACCAATATTCAAGATCTCTGAAGGACTACAGAAGATGGATAGAACTGAGTCAGTTATAGGACGATAGCAAATTTTTGGTCTTTTTATGATAAACTAAAATCTTGGAAGATCGGAAAAATTACATATCAGAAGTTCCATAAGGATTATAAACATTAGTCTGATTACTTAATTTAATTTCTGTTCGTAGTAGGTTGTATTCATTGTCTAATAAGGATTTTTGCCATTTTTAATTTGAATGACTATAGGACATAATTTCTGCTCATTTTAAGTCCTGATATGGCTTTTACATTTTCATTGCAAACTTTTTTTAAAGTAATTTTATGAATAGGGTGTCAGAAAGAACGGTCAAAGATAATACAAACGCCTCAACCGTCAAGGCGTTTACTTAGTGAAGTAACCTTGTTTGTAACTTTTTATATTCACTCGCCTTTTCTTTATAGCAGATCGCAGATCTGCGAAAAAAAATCTTTTTTTCAAAAAGTGTTTTTGAAAAAAGACTTGGTTGGTGCTAGTATAAGCGTGGTATGGCATAGAATATGGTCTATGTTATTTCATTGCTCTGAAAAATGATAATGATAGATGGTAATAAGCTTAACTAAGCTATGGATGTCAGGTGATTGATTTATCCAAACGATAATTTCATCATCAGTGTCTGTCATCATCAGGTTCAAATTCGAATTTCTGGTTCAAAGAAACTTGAATTTGAACCTGACGGTAACAGGCACAGGTCCTGTCGAAATTATTGTTTGAATATATCAATCAGCTGACATCCATAGCATAGGTAAGCTTATTACCATCTTTCATTATCATGTATAAGAGTCAGGTTGGTACCAGAGAATATATCTGAAAAATGAGAAGAGAAAATGGCCAAGTCCGTTTTCAAGAGAAACTACCATGAATTGCTACCCCCACCAGACTAAGAAAAAGGAGAAATTATAAACTTTAGAGTCTTAGAGTTCTAACCTGAGACGTCAATATATCAAAGTCTTAATTAGCCATTCTGGAGCTAATTTTACTTCGCCCACCAAATAAATAGAAGATAAAAATTGAGCGAGAAAACTTCTTAGACTAAGATAGGATACCCATCCCTGCTCCTACGACACCGTGCATTAGTCTTGCAATAATAATACCCTATTTCTACCTTGGCGTCTTCTATTTATTCCAGCTATTCTATGTAGATGTCCGTTCAGTCAGAAATACACAGTAATTACAATAATAATTCCAAGTAAAGGTCTATCCTTCCAATTTAGAATAAATTTAGAATAAAAGTCTCCAAACATAATGATAATGAATAGAGGCATTACAATGATAGCACCACGTAGGAAACTTTCTATATTTTCATATAAACAGGGTTTAATTTGTATTTCATATTTAATTATAGCGTACCATCCAGGATTTTTCACCGTTTGCATAAGGACTAGACCCTTCCCAAGTTTAAACGAATTAAACAAAAAACAAGTTTTGTTTTTACTGAAAGTAAGGAGCAACATTAAAGCTTAAAACGAACAGAAATTACTTGGTATTTGAAAGGGGTTGCTCCCTCATTGACGCCCAGCTCTTTAAGCTAAAGTTTTTTACTGTTTTAAAAAGTAGAGTTGAGAGAAAGAGTCAATCTTTAGCGTTACTTCGCAGGAATTATGAAGTAATTTCTGTTCGTTTTAAAGTTTTAATGTTGCTCCTAACTTTCAGTTAAAAAAAACTTGTTTTTTTTTAAATTTAATTTCTGATCGTTTTTCAATTGATGCATATTTTGATTTTGGCTCTTCGACGATGAATATTAAATGAAATTTGCATATTTATTTTATTGGCTAAAAGGTTTTCTCATAGTTCTGATCGAATGATGTTGAGCAAAAAAGGAGCGAGGGAGGAGGCCTAGTTGCCCTCCAATTTTTGGTTACTTAAAAAGGCAACTAGAACTTTTAATTTCTTAAGAACGTTTTTATTAGTAAAAGATATACGTAACTTAAAAATTAGCTTATGTAACGAACTTCTGTATTCGTGTGTTTTTATTATGTATTTAAGGGGGTTCACCCCCACGTCAGTACCTCACTCTTTACACAAAAGCTTTAATTTTGTCCCAATTCCTTAAGAATGACCCCTGAATCACAAAGACCGTAGAATAAATAGTTGAAATTTCTAAAAATACTTTAGCGTAAAGAGTGAGATATAACTAGGAGGTAAACCCCTTATATGGAAAATAATTTCTGTTCGTTTTAAGTTTTAATGCTGCTCCTTACTTTCAGTTGAAAAAACTTTTTCATATTTATTTTTTCATTGTTTTTTTTTTTAATAATGCTTCAAAACCCTGCACTCCCTTCGTGGAAATTTTCTTTCCCCATGACAAATTCCTCCATGGAAAATTTCCCCAACAGATCCCCCTCTTCTCAACCCCTCCCCCCCCAACCAAAAAATCCCCCTGAAAACGTCTGTACACTTCCTAATAACCATTACTATATGTAAGCACTGGTCAAAGTTTGGAACTTGTAGCCCCTCCCACGGGGACTGTGGGGGAGTAAGTCGTCCCCAAAGACACAGCTATAAGGTTTTCCGACTATGCTGATTAATATGGCTATCTCAGAATTTTGATCCGGTGACTTTGGGAAAATAATTAGCGTGGGAGGGGGCCTAGGTGCCCTTTAATTTTTGGTCACTTAAAAAGGGCACTAGAGCTTTTAATTTCCGTTAGAATGAGCCCTCTCACGCTATTCTAAGACCACTGGGTCGATACGATCACCCCTGGGAAAAAAAAAGAAAACAAAAAAACAAATAAACAAATAAAACTTCTACAATAGGGTTCTCTGATACGCTGAATCTGATGGTGTGATTTCCATTAAGATTCTATGACTTTTAGGGGGTCTTTCCCCCTATTTTCTAAATTATTTCAGTCGTCCTATTTTTGAGGGTCGTAATTTTTGATGGGCAAAACTAAACTTGATGAAACTTATATATTTAAAATTAGCATTAAAATGCGATTCTTTTGATGTAGCTATTGGTATCAAAATTCCGTTTTTTAATGTTTTGGTTACTATTGAGTCGGGTCGCTCCTTACTACAGTTCGTTACTACAAACTGTTTTATCAGGAATAAAATTTAGAATTCAGGGGTAAATACTATTTTGCAATTCTTTACAAAACCCCTTTTTTGAAGGAATTAAATAAAAAAAACAAGTTTTTTTAAATGAAAGTAAGGAGCGACATTAAAACTTAAAACGAACAGAAATTACTCCGTATATGAAAGGGGCTTTTCCTCCTCGACACCCCGCTCCTTACGCTAAAGTTTTTTATTGTTTTAAAAAGTAGAGTTGTGAGAAAGAATCAAACTTTAGCGCAAGGAGCTGGGTGTCGAGGAGGAAAAGCCCCTTTCATATACGGAGTAATTTCTGTTCGTTTTAAGTTTTAATGTCGCTCTTTACTTTCATTTAAAAAAACTTGTTTTTTTTTATTTAATTTCTGAAAGTTTTTGAATTAATGCATGTCTGATTTTGGCTCTCCGTACATAAATTACTAAAATGAAATTTGCATATTAATTCTTTTTTTGGCTAAATGGCTTTCTCTTAGTTTTGATCAGACGATTTTGAGAAATAAGGGGTGGGGAAGGAGGTCTAGTTGCCTTCCAATTTTTCGGTTACTCAAAAAGGCAACTAGATCTTTTAATTCTTAACGAACGTTTTTATTAGTAAAAAAAAACGTAACTTAAGAATTAACTTACGTAACAAACGTACATAACTTACGTTACGTTTTATCCCAATTCTTTAAGAATGACCCCTGAATCAGAAAGGCCGTAGAATAAATAGTTGAAATTATTTAAAAAATTTTTAGCATAAAGAGCGAAGTATTTATCTCCTCCTAAATACCTCGCTCTTTATGCTAAAGTATTTTTAGAACCCTTCATATGCGTAATAATCTCTGTTCGTTTTAAGTTTTAATACTTCTCCTTACTTTCAATTGAAAAAACTTTTTCATGTTTATATTTTCATTGTTTTTTTTTATAGTAATGCTAGAAAGTCCTGCGCCCTTTTCATTGAATTTCTCTTCCCCCATGAAATACTCCTCCAAGGAAAGATCCTCCCATATAGCCCCCTCCCCTGAACCCCACACCCAAACCAAAAAAATCCCCCTGATAACGTCGGTACACTTCCCAGTAACCATTGCTGTATGTAAACATTGGTCAAAGTTTGTAACTTGCAGCCCCTCCCCCAGGGACTGTGGGGGGTAAGTCATCCCCAAATACATAGTTATTATGGTTTTCGACTATGCGGAACAAAATGGCTATCTCAAAATTTTGATCCGTTGACTTTGGGAAAAAAATGAGCGTGGGAGGGGGCCTAGGTTCCCTCCAATTTTTTTGGTCACTTAAAAAGGGCACTAGAACTTTTCATTTCCGTTAGAATGAGCCCTCTTGCAACACTCTAGGACCACTTGGTCGATACGATGACCCCTGGGAAAAAAAAAAAAAACAAAACAAAAAACAAATAAACACGCACCCGTGATTTGTCTTCTGGCAAAAAATACGAAATTCCACATTTTTGTAGATTGGACCTTGGAATTTTGTGTATAGGGTTCTCTGATACGCTGAATGCGATGGTGTAATTTTCGTTAAGATCCTATGACTTTTAGGGGGTGTTACCCCCTATTTTCCAAAATAAGGCAAATTTTCTCAGGCTCGTAACTTTTGATGACAAAGACTAAATTTGATGAAACTTATATATTTAAAATCAGCATAAAAATCCGATTCTTTTGATATATCTTTTAGTATCGAAATTCCTTTTTTAGAGTTCCGTTTACTATTGAGCCGGGTCGCTCCTTACTACAGTTCGTTACCACGAACTGTTTGAAACATTCATCTTCATATATAAAGTTAACTTTATCCATTATCTCTTCGGCTAAAACATCATACGAGTCTATTTAAAACTCTGAGGCGGTTTTATTGGAGGGACAGAGGGGGCACTCACCCCGGGCGCAGAATTTCAGCGGTACAAATTTTCAAACAAATAATCTAACGGTTATAATCATTTTGTAATTTTATTTTTATGAAAATAAAGTAAGGGGCGCAGTAAATAAATGATAATGATTTATAAATTATAAATTAATCAATTAATTAAAAATAAACAAAACATAAAAATAAACAAAACATAAAAATAATCAAATAATAGTAAGAATTAGATTAGAATAATTAATAAAATTTTATTAATGAATTCCACTAACATTACTCGTTGTAACATTTTTTTATTTTTTTAAGCGTGAACCAAGGGTAACGAGGATTACACCAAACTACCATGGAGTACCATACACATAGAATACCGTATTTTGGATAATCACCGTGTGGTACTTCTCTAATGAATATATACTAATACGACAGATGAGACAAAAGATAGCTCAAGAAAAGTGTTCCATTCGGTGGGGAATCTTATCAGCTAGATCTCTTCCACGAGGAATCTAACTTGTCTTGTGTTTTTTGCTGTAATTCTGCCAAAATTTTGATTCCGCTGATGATATAGTCGTAAATTACTAGTTTATCAAATCTATTCTTCTATGGCCTTATTCCCGCTTTACCGAGAGTCTTATTTATGTATTGAAACTGTCAACAGTGTATACTTTTGGGTTTGGTACACATTGACTTCGTATGAATAAAGACTATTTTATATACATTTACGGACTCGACTATCTTAGCCTGCGAAATAATAAACAAATTGTAAGCAATTCTAGTCACTACATGATGGCACATATAATACTAGTACCATAAAATTATTTTTAACACACGATTTATAAGCCTAAGATACAACTATAAATATAATAACTTTTGCACTCCAGATTTACAGAGGCTAGAGCAACTCGAACTTTTACGTTTATGCTCTAGCACAAAACTAACTTTCCAATTTGGTCGAAGCTATAAAATAATTTTAAGCTAAAAAATACTTTTTGTGACAATTTTTTCTACTAAAAAAAATCTAATCTTATCAGCAAAGAAGAGTAATTGGGACCAAAAACCGACATTATGCTCTTTAAACATTAAATGATAAAATATTTATAGTCTTAAAGAATAATGTTATGATAAAAAAAGAACAAGGGTTATAACCAAACTTACTCTTCGACGGATTTTAGGGTTCTCTGCCATTTTATCGGTATACTCGGCATATTTTTCAATAGTAGCCATATCAGGGTATACAACAGGGTGTGAAAACTTGTCAAATTCAATTTCAAGACTCGTTTCTGTGTTTGGGTTTGAACCTAGAAAAGATACACTCATAGATGATAAACAACAAAACAAACTTTTGCCAAAATTGTTTAAATGCAATGTAAAAATGTAAGTTTTCATGTCAAAAATTACTAATTTTGCATGTTGCTCAGAGAAAACAGAAGGAAGGCGAACTTGTTGTTGGAGTTGAAGATTATCTACAAGCTCGCGTAAGGCTAGGTTTTTGGCAATGAATAATGAAATGTTATTTAAATCTTACGTTGTTGAGTCCTATTTTCCAAATAGTCAAGACCTTCTAATAGCAGGTAATTACAATACCCCGGCAGCTAGTAGAATTTAAATTCATCTTTGAACAGCTGCAAATGGTAACTTTTCTCACTACAGTTTTTTTTGTTACACATTTTCCAACTTTTGGTTACATAGGTAACGGTTCGCTCTTTACTAGGATTGAAAGTTGCCCAGAGTGCTTCTCTAAGGAATCTTCAACGATACGGGTGAACTCTTGAAATTTACCCGATTCTCTTAATTCAAGAGTTGGAATGCTGAGTGTCCTCAAGAAACTTAATATCCAAATATCCGTTACCTCCCTTTTCACAAAAAATAATTTCAGCATTTTTCCAACAAAAATAATTCCAGCATCCCTTCCACAGATGATACTTACAGCATCCCCCTAATTACATCACAAAGACACCCCCCACCCCTCTCTGGAATTTACTCGTCAGGCTTAGGACAGCACCCATATTTTAACCTCTCCCTCTACTCTCAGTAAGATCAATGGAAACTCATACCTCTTACAAGAGGTATCAGTCCAGATCGGACCTTGCCCAATTTTTCCTAGAGGTTACTCAAAGTATGAGACTGATTTTTGCTCCAAAGAACCTAACACTCTTTTTTTTATTTTACAAACCAAAGAGATATCTCCACTACGAAAACATATATTCTGAAACCAGAGTCTTTATTGTGGCATTTGAAATAAAATAAAAAAGTTGGAGGACACTTATCATTTCTAATACCATGTCCATGATGATAAGTGTTAATATTCCGTCCCAGAAAAATGTCTTTAACCTGTCTGAGCAGGCAGACGACATTCCCTCTCCGTTTCAACCAAGTTAGATGGATCTCCAAAATTGTAACGTCAAAAAAGGGTAAATAAAAAATACAAACGATACTAATCTGGCCAAACAAACGACCATTCCAAATTCACTTCAGAAAATCATTGCGGTTCAAGAAGTGTCAAATAGATGTACGTATAATGTTACAGACCAGATCAGTTTAAAAATAACGATGAAATATCAGTTGCTTATGCACCGAAAGGCTCTGCGACGAAAAAATATCTTTACAAAAGTTGATGAACCCTAAACTTGGCAAAAGTAACAAATCTACAAAAATTTGAAGTAGTAAATATAAACCAAATCTTTGTAGCTTGTTATATTTATGTAAGTTCTATCTATCAGGTAAATCAAATAAGCTTGAGCGAAAGTTTGCTCATGTAAATGTTTGTACCGTTTTTTTTTTTTTTTTTTTTTTTTTTTTTTTTTTTTTTTTTTTTTTTTTTTTTTTTTTTTTTTTTTTTTTTTTTTTTTAAGTGGCGGTTATTTTGGTTGCAATTACAATCATTTTCAATTACATCCCTCTTTTTATCTAGCCGAATGAGGAAATTTCACCAGTTTGTAAAAAGTGAAGTCGCAAAAAACATGTCTCCCTCTCTACCCGTTCTTTTCAAATCCATTATACCCGTGCAATATACTCCCATTGGGAGTCCTGGATCGCAGCTCAGCGATTAAAAAAAACCTTCTCTAACGTGAACTCCCCCAGTTTTAAGCAACTCCCGCCTTACACATTTTGGACAAGAGCTATCCTTCCTTGGATATTATACCCAGTCTCTTAGAACCGTCTATTCCAATCCAGTTTTTTCTCACTCCGGCAAACAACTTCCTTTCATACCACCTACCCACTCCTCTACAGAAAGCGCGGAACTTAACCCTCCTTACTCTCGTACAAATCAACGTTTCTTCGACAGGCCTAAATTATCTTTCCCACCATGGCAGTCACCAAGTAACAGTCGTTGATCAGTTTATTATCTCCCTGTCGCCACTGTTCTCTGCCAAGTTAGCAATGCCCAAGATTTCCCTTGTTTTTCCTCAGGCCCTATCTAACTCCACTATATTTTCCAACCTTCCGAACGGACCACATTTTTCGTTTTTAAAAAGTTGGCTCTATTCCCCCAGTCTCACATTCCTTTCGCTCCCAATCTGGGCGCTATACCTGACGTGTTTTTTTTTTTTTTTTTTTTTTTTTTTTTTTTTTTTTTTTTTTTTTTTTTTTCAGTAATCGCTTTGTTTTCCTTATGTTTCTCACAGCGAAAGCCAGAACTTCAACAAATTGATTAGACTAAAGGACTGCTTTCAGGTGCATGAAATTAATATAAATGTCAATTTACATGCATTGATGCAAATTATTTAACAAAGGAAAGGTTGATCATTTGCACACGTAAAGAAACCCAAGAGGAAATAAGGAAGCTCCAATAAAACTTTGAAAAATGGGTCACAATTTGAGGTGCATTATTGAAAAAAAAAACATTTACACAAAATCAGAATGAAGCATTCCATTCCAAAGAAAAAAAATATAATGCGTTTTAAAAATAAAAGAATTTGCAGGTAAAGCTTCCTTAAAGAAAGTTAAATAGTATATTATGAAAAATAGCTCCAAATTTAGGATTCTCACAGAAAAACTTGAAATTAAGTTAAGGAGAAAATTGGAAGAAATAAAAATTTGCCAAATCCTGAGTTGCTACACAAATACTAGGAAGTGAAAGGACCACTAACTGTTGCACCTCGGTGAGAATTAGTACAAGGGAAAAAGGCTAGATTTAGAAGTGAGGTACGTCACAAAAATGGTAAAGGGGTAAAAATGGTAAAGACTAACAGAATATGAAATCTAATTACAGCAGAAACAAAAGTCGTCCTTGGCGTCCCTGAGGCTTTTTGGGCATGCTAAGGAGTCCTAGGGGCAGGTTTATTTTAAAGTTTATTTTAAAGCAAGGATATGTAGAGAAAACGTATATATACGGTAGGCATTGATGATCTTATCTATGTCAAAATCCAAACACAATTTTCCATTTCAAATCCAAAATCCAAATACCATTTTCAATTTTCACTCGTTTTGGTTCTCGTTGTCCGGGTTTATTTTTAATGACTAGCTCACTTGCTCGGGATTGCTTGTCTTCTAACAACATGTGTCTTTTTTCTTCATTTTCATTTTTGGCACGCCACCACTGTTCTTCTAACTGCGTGTGTATTTAATCTTTATTTTAATTTTTAAATCGCTCACATGCTCGGTGCCGCACGTCTTCTAACCGGTCGTGTCTTTACTCTTTCCTTTCATTATTGACACACTGTCACTTTTTTTCGGACCGTGTGTCTTTGCTCTTCATTTTTCATTTTGACTCACTCACATGCTCGTTGTCAGATGTCTTCTAACCGAGTGTGTCTTTGCTCTTCATTTTCATTTTTGACACGCTCTGATTGTCGCTTTCGTATATCTTCTAACCACCCGTGTCTTTGTTCTTCATTTTCATTTTTGACACGTTTTGGTCTTTGATTACTTCAAACAATATAGCAACAGATTTTGCTTTAGCTTCCCGTATTGGTGTTGTCGCAGTTGATGGTCCAGGTTGTCGATTTTCACATCTTATCAAGTTTGATAGTTCAGGTTTTGGTTCCAAAGAACCATCTTTTATAGTAATTAAATAAAAAAAACAAGTTTTTTTAACTGAAAGTAAGGAGCGACATTAAAACTTAAAACGAACAGAAATTACTCCGTATATGAAATGGGTTGTCCCCTCCGCAGTCCCACGCTCTTTACGCTAAAGTTTTTAATTGTTTTAAAAAGTAGAATTGTGGCAAAGAGTCAAACTTTAGCGTAAAGAGCGAGGGACTGCGGAGGGGACAACCCACTTCATATACGGAGTAATTTCTGTTCGTTTTAAGTTTTAATGTCGCTCCTTACTTTCAGTTAAAAAAAACTAGTTTTTTTTTTTATTTAATTTCTGAACGTTTTTGAATTAATGCATGTTTGATTTTGGCTCTCCGCACATAAATTATTGAAATGAAATTAGTATATTAATTTTTTTTGGCTAAATGGCTTTCTCTTAGTTTTGATCAGACGATTTTGAGAAATAAGGGGTGGGGAAAGAGGCCTAGCTGCCCTCCAATTTTTCGGTTACTTAAAAAGGCTACTAGAACTTTTAATTTTCAACGAACGGTTTTATTAGTACAAAATATACGTAACATAAGAATTAACTTACGTAACAAACTTTTATATTCTTATATATTTATTATGTGTACGAGGGGGTTTGTACCCTCGTTAATACCTCGCTCTTTACACTAAATCGTAAGTTTTGTCCCAATTCTTTAAGAATGACCCCTGAATCAAAAAGGCCGTACAATAAATAGTTGAAATTACTAAAAATATTTTAGCATAAAGAGCGAGGAATTTATCTCCTCCTAAATACCTCGCTCTTTATGCTAAAGTATTTTTAGAGCCCCTCATATGCGTAATAATCTATGTTCGTTTTAAATTTCAATGCTATTCCTTACTTTCATTTGAAAAAACGTTTTCATGTTTATTTTTTCATTGTTTTTTTTTATAGTAATGCTAGAAAATCCTGCGCCCTTTTCATTGAATTTTTCTTCCCCCATGACACATTCCTCAAAGGAAAGATCCTCCCACAAAGCCCTCTCCCATCAACCCCACCCCCCAAACCAAAAAATCCCCATGAAAACGTCTGTACACTTCCCAATAACCATTACTATATGTAAACACTGGTCAAAGTTTGTAACTTGCAGCCCCTCCCCCAGGAATTGTGGGGGAGTAAGTCATTCCCAAAGACATAGTTATTATGGTTTTCGACTATGCGGAACAAAATGGCTATCTTAAAATTTTAATCTGCTGACTTTTGGAAAAAAATTAGCGTGGGAGGGGGCCTATTTGCCCTCCAATTTTTTTATCACTTAAAAAGGGCACTAGAACTTTTCATTTCCGTAAGAATGAGCCCTCTTGCGACACTCTAAGACCACCTGGTCGATACGATGACCCCTGGGGAAAAGAAAAAAAAACAACAAACAAACAAATAAACACGCACCCGTGATTTGTCTTCTGGCAAAAAATATGAAATTCCACATTTTTATAGATAGGAGCTTGAAATTTTTGCTATAGAGTTCTCTCATATGCTGAATGCGATAGTGTGATTTTCGTTAAGATTCTATGACTTTTAGGGGATGTTTCCCCCTTTTTTCCAAAATAGGGCAAATTTTCTCAGGCTCGTAACTTTTGATGACAAAGACTAAATTAATTGAAACTTATATATTTAGAATCAGCGTGAAAATTCGATTCTTTTTGATGTATCTTTTAGCATCAAAATTCCGTTTTTTAGAGTTCCGTTTACTATTGAGCCGGGTCGCCCCTTACTACAGTTCTTTACCACGAACTGTTTGAAAAGAAAATAATTCGGTATTTCGGGGCTTCTGACATTATTACTCCTTTGCGGAAGTTAGGCTCAAAATTGAAAAGGATTATATTTTTTCTCTGGGCCCCTTCCACCTCTTAGTTCGTTTATTTTCCCGTTAGTTTTCACCTGTTTTCGCTTTATAGTTGTGTTATCTCTTAGCAGTTCTTTCGTTAGTTGAGTTATGGTTGTGGTATATATGTTTTATCGCTCGTATAGTTGTGTTATTTTCAAATTATACTCCATAATAGAGAGGCTCCGAACACCCAGCATTGTATATTAAGCTCTGAATTTGACGTTTTTTTCTAACGTGACCAGATTCGTCCTGCGCCCTTTTCATTGAATTTTTTCCCCCATGGCATATTTCTCCAAGGAAAGATCCTCCCACATAGCCCCCTCCCTCAACCCTACCTCCAAAACCAAAAAATCCCCCTGAAAACGTCTGTACACTTCCCAATAACCATTATTATATGTAAACACTGGTTGAAGTTTGTAACTTGCAGCCCCTCCCCCAGGAACTGTGGGGGAGTAAGTCATCCCCAAATACATAGTTATTATGATTTTCGACTATGCTGAACAAAATGGCTATCTCAAAATTTTGATCCGTTGACTTTGGGAAAAAAATGAGCGTGGGAGGGGGCCTAGATGCCCTCCAATTTTTTTGGTCACTTAAAAAGGGCACTAGAACTTTTCATTTCCGTTAGAATGAGCCCTCTTGCGACATTCTAGGACCACTTGGTCGATACGATGACCCCTGGGGAAAAAAAACAAAAAAAAACAAATAAACACGCACCCGTGATTTGTCTTCTGGCAAAAAATACAAAATTCCACATTTTTGTAGATAGGAGCTTGAAACTTCTACAATAGGGTTCTCTGATACGCTGAATCTGATGGTGTCGTTGTCGTTAAGATCCTACGACTTTTAGGGGGTGTTTCCCCCTATTTTCCTAAATAAGGCAAATTTTCTCAGGCTCGTAACTTTTGATGGGTAAGACTAAACTTGATGAAACTTATATATTTAAAATCAGCATTAAAATGCAATTCTTTTGATGTAGCTATTGATATCAAAATTCAATTTTTTAGAGTTTTGGTTACTATTGAGCCGGATCGCTCCTTACTACAGTTCGTTACCACGAACTGTTTGACTGCAACTGGCTCAGGAACAAAATAAAACTTTGGATAATATAAATAGAAAAATTAATAAATAAAGAAAACAAAAAAACACAAGAAAGAAAAACACCAAGGTTCAACATTTTAACCAACAAACACCAATCATAATAAAATTCAAATACTAAAAACCGTAACAAGCTATCTCCTCAAACATGATTCAATCTGTTTAATCCCTAAACGAAGATACTTACACAACTGTTTAATAGCATATTCGTTCCAATCAGCCATCCGTTCAATTAACCAGAATTCACTCCCAAACAATCGTCCAAAACATTCATTCCGCAGCTCAGACAGCTATTCACATTCAGATACAAAATGAAATTTCCTTCTCTCGCCTAAATCCAAACTATTCTTTTTTACTAACAAGGAATTCTTCAGATCCTCTTTTTTCAACCCAAATTTAAAATAAAACTCCTCCCCCCCCCCAACAGTCTTTAGCTTGGGAGTGAAACCTCAAAGACATAGATTGGTCCTTATGAGCTTGCCAATCTTGGATTTCTTGGACATTTAGGGTTCGCTGGACTTCCTTTAATACTGACACGCTTTCAGGCATTAGGCCTTCTTCTTCATTCCACACCTCCGGAAGGCGACAAAGGTCCAGTATTTTCTTGACCTGATTTGGCCACGAATCAGGTTTACCGTCCTTCAAGCTCTCCGAATAAGCTGACTTAAGAAGCCGAACTCTAGGTACCCTAATTATTTTCTCCCAAAATTTCACCATTCTAACCAATCTAACATTCCTTAAGGTGAAAAGCCCCAAATCTCCTTTCAGTACCAAACCCCAAAACCCCGATGTAGACTAGAATCCACTTTTGTCTTGAAAACTCATTTCTCTATCCTCATGTAAGCTAGCTGACCAAAATTACTTCTTAAAAGCATATTTATTAACGTATTACCTCTTAAATTACAATCTTCTACATGCCTAGACATCCTCCTAAATGCACTAAAGTTAATACCCAAATAAAAGAAAATTTTTCTTTGAACTCTAACATCGTTCCTCCAAAATTAAATGAACCTCAGAATCAACATCCCCTTTGCTCCGAAGTTTTAACGTTCAACTCTAAATCTTTCTTTTTACATAATTTTTCATTACATCTAATCGCTTCTGAAGATTATCTCTACTATCCGCCAATAGAGCTTTGTCATCTGCAAATAACATAGACGATAGCCTAAACCAATCCAGAGAAACATAAATGGCTCCATTACTTTTCATAAAACTATCTAAATCATTAACAAACAAGGAGAAAAGCTTAGGAGATAAAGTAGCCTACATCCTTGTTTCACACCCACATGAGACGTAACCAGCCTAGCAAAATTTCCCATAACCCTCACAAACATTACCCTCCGATACATATCTGCTATTATTGCTACAAAACAAGACGGCAAGCCGATTTCTAACAGACTTCCAATTAACAATCTCATATTTACTGAGTCAAAAGCACTTTTCAGGTCTAAAAAAGCTACGTATAGTCGTCTATTTTTTCCTCTATCATATTTCCTTCTCAGTATATCTAAAGTAAAAATATGGTCAACAGTGCTGAATGTCGATCTGAATCCCGCTTGCATCGGGCAAGTATTTCCTCCTTATCTAACCAATCCCTTAGCCTAAATTCCAGAACCTTACAAAACACTGTACTTACTAAATTTCCCGTAAAGATGGACCTAAAGTTTTCATGCAACTTCCTATTACCTTTCTTAAAAAGAGGCGCTGCTACAGAAGTGTCCCCTCAGCGAGGCCAACAAGCTTTATCCACTACAAACGAGAAAATTGCGACCAACATGGATATCTAGGTTTTTCTTCCTAACCTCAGGGCCTTTGTAGATATACCATCTGTTTCTGGACACAAATTACCATTCATCTTTTTCAACTGATCCCAAATTTCATGTTTAGATACAGACTTAATTAAATCGTTTCGTTTTAAAGGGTATGTTACCGTCCCTAGACCTACTCTCTATCCTCTGAACCATTCGTCTCATTCTCCCTGACATATTCTGACTCCCTAATTTTAAAATAATCTGGCCACGTCTCAACTAGCAGGACATTTCCTCTTATTTCTGGGCCCAGGATTGAACATTTAACTATCGACCAAAGCTATCTAGGGTTATTCACACCATAAGATCTCTTAATTTCCTCATTAATTTTCATCTGCTTCTCTCTCTTTTTAACTCTTTTAACCGTGTTATAATCTGACCTTAATTTTCTAAATTCAGCTAGCCTGCGCAAACTCGTTTCCTAAACCAATGGGTCTTTTGCTTTAAGTAGCCTGAAAATCCTAATTATTTCTTCCCTTTTCTGCCTACATTCCTCATCGAAAAAACCCTCATCTTTTCTGGCCAAATGTTTCCTATCCTGAGATAAGGCTTGATACCCTCATAAATTCTACCTGTAATTACCAAAACAGCTTGATCCAATTCAGCTGGTTTTGAACAATTCAAAATCGAATGATAATCATTCTGAAATGCCTCACTTTCTAGTTCCATTTTAACCAATTCTTTTTTTGTCCTTGCCTATCCAAACTGGTTTACAGATCCTTTCCTCCCATGTAGACGTTTCATTTACCCTTTCAGACCGTCGAATAACCGCTCTCAGCTTAATACTCACTGGCAAATGGTAAGATCCGACCAACTCTAGGACCCCAAGGTCCACCACCTGGGGCCAGAGAGATAAACTACTTAAAATATAATCAATTAGACTAGGGGTAAACCCACTATAAAACGTAAGATCACCCATTCCAAAATATTCTTCCAACCTTCCGTCCATAATTAGTGACCCTTCCTTTCTACAAAAACTTTTTAAATTTCTTCCACATCTATTTATTTTTCAAGACCTATCCCCCCCTCTTTCCTAATAGGAAAAACATAATCGCATTCATTCTCCAAACAAACATTCTGACCTGATTCATTTACAAGGGGTTCACCAACCTGCAACCCGTCCTCTCCACTAGTATATGCATTAAAGTCCCCTAGAAAAACAAAATTACGGCGAAGGTACATTCTTTTATACATCTATGTTTCAGTTTCAATCAATTCTCATGTATCTTCACGGCTGTAACAACTATTATTCGGAGGAAAATAAACAACACAATCAAC
Organism: Artemia franciscana; assembly: GCF_032884065.1. Classification (NCBI taxonomy): domain Eukaryota; kingdom Metazoa; phylum Arthropoda; class Branchiopoda; order Anostraca; family Artemiidae; genus Artemia; species Artemia franciscana. Next base: position 53,148,837 of record NC_088863.1, on the reverse strand, counting down.
AAGGTGAACGTTTTTAATTGATAGTAATAACCATAATAAATTTTCAGACTCACTTTCTAACCCACAAAATAAATTAAATACATCCTTCCTTACAAGCGCCGAAACTCTTCCAAAATATCGACCATTTGCCGAAACTTTCCTCGTACACTCAAAAACATCAGAATCTTCACATGACGAAAAATAATCTAGAGAATTACACGTCTCAACAAGGCAAACAACATCCCAACTTTCACCACCGGCTGATCCACTTGACTGCAATAGATTTTCTTACTTTTCCCTACTATAGCTTACAAATTCCAAACTACAAAACGTTAACACGATTAACTACGACCCTGTATTCCCTATTCAGGCAATTTTGACTGGTTCTCAGGCACTACTATATCCCCCCAAGTAGTATGCTCATGATAAAAAAAAAACTAGGGCTGTCACTATCTTGCGAGGCGCAAATGATTCGTAATTCTGAATCGCATCCCTTTCTCGAGCATATTTTTTCGCGCCTTTATCCTACTCTAAGGGGCTAATTTTCAGACTATTTCTTTTGCCATGTCTGCTGATCTAAAACCACTGCAGGTTCTTTGCTAACGGGAATATGATACTACCCACCAACAAAAGCAGCCCAATCCCCCTCTTCTACACTAAATACAGAATCAGTGCATCTATAACCCTGACCACTAGCAGCAGAATTTGCTGATCCGCTTCTCACACGCGAAATCATCTGATTACTTTGACTTGCACGAGCGTAGGATGTCCCAGGCTCATTAAAATCATTCTGGGGGCTAGTCATCTCATCACGCATCGTCAATAACTGCCCCGTACGTGACTGATTTTGATCGTTCTTTACTAAGTAAAGTTGCATTGTCCATTACTTCATTGTCCCTGTGCATGTTACGATTTAAGTCTAAGTTCTGATGATCGTGGGTTCTCATTTCATCCCTCACGAAAAGTCTCACACCCCTCAGCTTTTAATGTAAACGGCCTTCCGTGCGCACTGCTTACAAAATTGGCATCAACTTCCTGCACGCCAATAAAAATGACGAAGTGAAATCTGAGGTTACTGAGAAATGAAATCTTTTGTAATGTGCAGCCGAAGTAAATAGGGATTTTTTGTAATTCCATAGACGCTAATTTAATTACGTTTGGTCTGACTTTCTGGTTTGAAGGTAAACGAAAAAGATCTTTAATATATGCCTGCATAAGCCTGGCGCCTCTTACTATTTCACTTTAAGCATCCAAGAATCTCCTCTTGTAGACTAGAACACCTTATCTTTAGGTCAAAATTGTAGAGTATCACATTGCACCTATATGATGTCATAAGAGATGTTTGTATGATAACCTAGTACGTGACATCATTTGCAAAAACCAAATATTAAGGCTCTTAATGAATTTCTCATACTTCTGACATATCTAAATCGTTTTTTTATGCGAGAATATCCCAAGATGCCAATTTTCCGGAAAAAATATGGAGTCGTTTTCGAGAAGAAAAAAAAACAGAGACATAAAATAATCAAATTAAATAAGAGTTAAGAGTTAAAGTGATATTTATCTTCAAAAGTTTAACACAAGCTCAGACGTGGTAATTCAAATGAAAATGCAACACTGCTCCTGAGAGCTCCATAATACTGAAATATCTTAAAAAATCGTTGATAATTGCTGTTTTTAGAAATCAAGAGATATAGGTATTTTAGGTATTCGGTATGTCTGTTCAGGCAAGAACAGACCTCAGGTATGATTGTCTTGGTACTTATTGAATATACTTCTATCCTAGGACACAAACGGGCTAAAAATAGTCCTCAAGTTTTGGCTCTTGCTACAATATTTGTAAATATTTAGTCTTACTGCTCTATACTGTCATAAAAGCAGCAGGAACCTCATTAATAATTTAATCAATTATATTTTTTTGCTCGGATGGCCCAAAACAAAACAGAAAATGAATAAAGAGAAGAAAGTAGAAAAGTAAACAAAACCAAACTGCGAGTCAAATCACCTCAAATGCAGGAAAATTCTCAGTTGTTTAATTTTTAATTGAATTGTTTAAGTTCTATTTGGTTGAATAAAAACAAAAATAAAATATAGAAAAGATTTTTGATGTCAGATCAAAAACCCACCAGAAAACGGAGGGATCAGCTTCTCGTATCTTTAGCCAGTCCGCTAAAGAAAATAAAACTCACCAGTGATTCCTAATGGGTATAACAGCTCATTGTAACCTTTAGGGGCTGGCCACAGATGAAACGACATTTTACCACTTAAGAGCCGAGATCTATAATCAAACATGCTGACATTGCACCAAGCTATCATGCATGAATCCTAAAATTAACATAAATTACAGTCTCTATAATCAATAAAATAAATTTGATACCAAGGAAATATGAAGTTGGAAAAGAAAATCATTCACAAATATACACTGAAACCCAGCTCTGTACTCCGTATACACAACAAACAAAACTAAGCCTACGACCTTACTTTCAGATACAGTAGATTGACTCAAATAAACTTGTCATTAAAGATTGTTTACTGCCAACATTTGAATTGGCTGTTTTTATGATAAAATGGGTTCGACTCCCGGAAATAGTAAACTTTTTTTTTCATAGACAACTTTCATTGCTTGTAGATAACACCTTAGGAAATAGCAACATACAGGTCAAGTCTATTGATGTTTTGAGTGAGGAGGGTCTGATACATTAGAAACAACATTTTTAGGCCCACATTTTCCTGAATGTCCTTCTGCAAGTCCCATCTTCTTCATGAAAGCAGAAATGTCTCCAAATTTCTCAACTGAATTCTAGGTTGTTTTTTTTTGTCAAAAACTTCGGTCTGAATTCAAAATATTAAGATTTTTTTAATATTTGCAATTACATACATTTAATTTGTTTAATTTTACTGTTTTGGTAAATTAGCCTGAAATGTGAACACTTGAACTAATGCCTTTAAGTACCCAAATGATGCTATCAATTTTTCAGCTTTTCGATCCCTTTTTTTATCTATAAAAAGCTAACAGACTTTCAAATTCAAGCCATGGCTTCCATTAACACTGAATGTCTTGTGTCTGAAATGTTTCAGTAGTAGTAATAGTAAAATTATGTAATTTTTTTTCCCCTTTTCTGTTTATGTACATCGAGCTCGCAGCTGTTGTGTGGCTTAAAAGTCAAATGACAAAATATTTTCCTTTTTAATTACTTATAATTCTTGTACTAAGTTTTAATAATTTGATATTGCGGAATCATTTACATTTTTTGGAATAGCTGTTCAAGTTCAAAGTCAATTCAATCTTAGAAATATATTTTTTTCTTTCAAACAGTTCGTGGCAACATAAGCAAAGAGCGACACGGATAATTAGTAAACGAAACTCAAAAAACAAAGATTTCATAATATGGATAAATCAAAAGATTCGAATTTTTATGCTGATTCAAAACATATGAAATTCACCAAGTTTAATGTTGACCATCGAAAGTTATGGGCCTGAGAAAAATTTTCCGATTTTTGAAAAAGGGTAAACACCCCCCAAAACGTCATGCAGTATTCATGAAAATCACACCACCAGATTCAGCATATCAGACAGGGGCGGATCGAGGATTTTCTTTAGGGGGAGGGCATAATAGGCCGCTTCGATAAACTTGCGAACAAAGAAATGCCCGCAATTTAAAGGGATCTTCGACAATTATGTGTCGTAGGTAGGTAGTAGAAATAGTCGTAAATTCAATCTATAATTGACTGAGGGTTAAAATTCTAATAAATCCGCTGAATTTAAAATTGTATAAAAATATTGGTATAAAAAATAGTAAGTTATAAAAACCACCCTACCATAAAAAAAAATAAAAAGCTGTTCAACATCTATTAAAAAAGATGATATTTAATATTTTCAGCATTATTTTTCGCCTTTGCATTTCTGACCACTATAACGAGTGAGTTAAGCTCTTTATCGTCAAAACAAAACAAAAATTGGCCTTGTACCATCTTTTAGGGTCACGCACTCTTTGTGACAAATTGTAGAGGTCAAACCATTTAGCTTGTCGTCTAACTTTGTGGCATCCCTTACTGACTATGATAGTAATGAAGGGTGGGAAATGAGGATAAAGATACAACTTGTATATTCGTAAAAGACATATAAAACATTAAATACTAGTTCTTTTAGGAATGTAACAAGAAAAACAGAACGAAGAGATAGAAATGCATAGAATGCATTTAAAACAATTGTTTTAAGTATAGGCAATAAAGCATTAACTAATCACTGTTTCTTTTTAACAATAGTGTTTTAATAAAGTGTCAACTTCGACGAAATCTCAAAAATTTACTAATCAAAATTTAACTCTTCATAACAACATAGCGTATCTTTCCGCTTTTTAAAGCTCAATATATTTCGCTTAAATTACAGAATTCACGCTTTTATAAGAGAGTCTATTTCTCTGTTTCCGCTCCCGCCATATCTATTTATTACACGGTCAATGTCTACCTCAATATTTCGGTGAGCGTTTATAATGGCCAGTCTAGTCAGTCTAGAGTTCAATCAGTTTAGAGCTCTTCGTAAGCATGTCCACTTCTATTTATCCTAAAATATTCCAATAAAGACCAAAATCTTGAAAAAACCAAAGATTGGTGATTTAAATTCTCAGGATTCTAATTAATTTTTTTTTTAATCTTGAGATTTTCAGAAATTCATTTCAAACGTTTAAATCTCGATATGTCTGTTGAGCGGCATGTGTTTGATTAATTAAATCAAAAAATTAAATTTGACTCAGATTTAGCATTAAGTAAGAGAACTGTCATAAAAATTTTGATTTATAAACAACTAATCGTGGAAATATGATTAGATGGCATGTGTCAAAATAAGTATAAGAATCCTCAGCGGTACATATAGCAGTTTAGGCGATTTTGTGGACAAATATATGCAATCTTTAAATAAAAACATAACTATATTTTGTGACTGGTTGGTATTGAAAAGGTGAGAAAGTCTGAAGTAATAATGCAGCTGCATGCTGTTCCCATGGTTAACTCAAGTTGTGTGAATTTCCCCTTATCATTTTTTTATTTTTAATGTTTGAAAAAAATCCGTGTCAAACTGAGGATTCAGAGACCCATCTATACCAGCTAGATAAAAAATAAATAAAAACATGATTATTTGCCTTCTTTTATGAACAATTTTTCGAAAATCTAATCTTCTTAAATGATTACTCTAACCTTTGAAGGAATGTTTTGCCTCTTATACCTAGTTTTAATATATACTTTTACAAACCTTTATTAAAGTTCTAAAGAGTGGCCTTTATTTTAACGTTTTAGGATGAATAGAGATGATATACCATGTAATGTACAGCTTTAATTAGATGAAAATAGGCAGTAAAGTGGCCACCATTTGCTCACCAAAATCCAAAACTTAAATTGATAATTTTGGCACTTTTCATACATTTACTTTCTATTATACAAATCCCCTAAAAAACAACAAAGTTGTAAAAACCACCCTGCTTTGCAAAAAAAAGCCAACCCAAAAATAAAAACAGACAGCAAAATATTAATGATATTAATTTCTCTGCCTCGGTGCCGTACTAAGACTCGAAAACCAATTTTTGACATTATAAATATTTTGCTTTTCAGCCCCGTTGTGACAGCACAATCCTGAAATATCATTTCGACAGCCTAAAGAAGTTAGGATTATAAATTTCCCCTCCTTGTTATTACGAAATGAAGATTTTCGCCTCCCAGTTGGCTTTTTTGGTAAAACGGACAGATTCCCTTGATAAACCTAAATTTAATTAAATACTTTTTGGCAGTATGCGTCATTAGTAAAATCTAACAGAGGCCGCACAAAGTAACTAAAACCTTGTTTCAAACTTGTTTGCAAAAAGAAACAGTCTTAATAACTAAAATCTTATTAAAACTAAACTACTAAAAACCAATTACAAAAAAAAAATTCGTTCCAAACCAGAGCATGCGGAATCAACCCCAAATCCAACTCTATATAGGGGGATCCCCCCCCCGAGAAAGCGCTCGAGAAAGGGATGCGATTCGGGATTACAAATCATTTGCGCCTCGCCAGATAGTGACAGCCCCAATTTTTTATCAGGAGCATCCTGCTGGGGGGGGGGGGATATAGTAATGCCTGAGAACCAGTCAAAATTGCCTGAATAGGGAATACAGGGTCGTCCATTTAAATCTATTTATCGTATCATTCCTCTACTCACTAGGTAACTAAACAATCTCATGATAAAAATAATGCGGAAACCAAGTTTTCCTGATACACAAAAAAAAATGAAGATAAAAAAGCTTTTGTATTATTACATGTGACTGCCCTTTAGCAGCGGATACGGTGAGACATTCAACTAGCTGATATATGAGACAATTTTCGCATCCCTTTCTCAAACGTCATAAATTTTGTTTTATTCTCGTTGATTTACAGCTCGTATACGTCATACTGGCCGACAAACGTCGATTTGAGGTCACTACTGAACGGTGGAATGACTTGATACTTGTCTACAAGGTATTCTAACAGGATGGATAAATCATCGACGTATTTAAAATGATTCTCAACTCCCAGAAGTACGTAATTTCACCGCCAGAAAAGTTTTGTACCTTGAAGTGCACTGCATATTATTTTTGCCCAATCCAAGGCAAGATCTTCGAGGAATAGTGTATAACACACTGATAACAGCCGCGAAGAAAATCAATAACTATTAGCAGAATATGGTTTCTCACCCATCGCCTCTAAGTTTTGCCAGCGGTAATATGGATTAGGTCTAACGCTTTTCCACAATCAGCTAGGTGGAGTAGTCTTACCAAATAGTGGATAGTTCTGCTACCTTTCAGATAACCTACCGAAATTGGCCAGGGGAAGCCCTAATTTGGGAAAGAAATTCGCGACAAATGAATAATTCAATCACATAGGCTAGGTTAGGAGTAATCGAGATCAGCCGTAGCTGGTCACGCTATTTTGGACCTATGAGTTTGGGTATAATTCTTGCTTATGCCTTATTTCATACCCGAGGAAACCATTGTTCCTTAGAATACTGATTTATCACTGATGTGAGGGGTTTGGCCAGGAAAACTACATTTTCAATCAGTGACATTAATGGCAGTCCTTCAGGATACGAAGAAAAGTTCTTTTTCAGCTTCTCTATCTCCTTGAACACCCGAATAATCTATTAGTTTTATAATGATTTCTTCAGAAGAATCTCGTTTTTCACTTTAAACTTTTCAATTTCACAGTTGTTTTTTTTTTCAGTTTCACAGAGTTCAAGTTCACGGTCTTTTATGACAGGGTGAGTGGTGCAAGTTGTTGAGGAAAACACGCTCACTTTAGTAGATGTCGCCATGGATCAGTTATCTTTATGCATCTTAATGTCACTAGCTATGTTTTTCCCGGTTAAACGTTTGACCACAGCACGCCATTTCCGAGGATCAGTATTCAAAAGTGATGATACTTTCTTGTGGATGTAACGTTTCCTAGCATCTTTTTTAATTTTAACTACATGATTCCTCAAAGACTTTACGGTATTTAACTGGCCACTGGAGTGAATATGGCAGTGGTTCTTGATCATCTTTTTAACATTCCACATAATTAGAACAACAAAGAGAAATTAAAGGCTTTTCTCAAGTGAAAGTATGCTAAGAAGAATTTTCAGGCGGAATCGTCCGCAAAAAATATCCCGGAGGAGCTTTCAGCAAGGATGGAATTGCTGTGGAAATTTTCAAGAGGGGGGGGGTGTATTTTGCGTAGGACGAAGTTTACTTTAAGGAACTTTTTGTGGGTGGAGGGAATTTTCCATGAAGGAAAAAGCTTGATTTCTCGGCATTATTTGAAAAACAAGCAGAAATTAAATATATAAAAAAAATTTCAACTGAAAGTAAAGAGCAACAAAAACTTAAAACTAGCATAAATTATTCCGTATATTAAGGAGGTTACCCACTTCACCAGCCCTTGCTCTTTACGTTAAAGTTCGACTTTGTCCAAACTTTTTAAGAAGAACTCCTGAAACACAAGGACCATTTAATTAGAATAAGAAATTTTTCTTTGGAGTTCTAAAATACCTTAGCGTGAAGAGTGAGGCATAGAGTAGGTGGTAAACCCACTCATATACGGAATAGTCTGTTCGTTTTATGTTTCAATGTTGCTCCTTAATTCCGGTTTTAAAAACTTGTTTTTTTTTTATTCAATTACAGCGAGAATCTAAATTTCTACCAGATATTATCATTGGAACCCCAATCAACTGGCAAAAATTGTTCTTCCTAAAAAAAGTATGTCTTCCGTTGACAGCCGTAGCCCTTTCAATAAAGTCTGTTTATCGTTTATCAAAAAAATATTGAAACATAGTTTCAGGAATTCCCTGAATTTTGGAAAAACAAAAACTTATTATTCTCTTGAGTGCAGTCCTTCAAATTCTTCTTAGTTCTTCACACACATTTTATATCGCCCAAGAAAAAAACTGCTTAAAAACATAACAGTGGCTATCTGAAAATTTTGATTGGTTGACTTAGGGAAAAAAATCAGCGTGGGAGGGGACCTAGGTGCCCTCTAATTTTTCGGTCACCTAAAAAGGGCACTAGAACTTTTAATTCCCGTTCGAATGAGTTCTCTTTCGACTTTACTTTTAATTTCCATTAGAATGAGCCCTCTTGCGACATTCTAGGACCACTGGGTTGATACTATCACTCTGGAAAAAAAAATAAAAATAAACACGCATTCGTGATCGGTCGTGATCGGCAAAAAATACGAAATTCCACATCTTTGTAGATAAGAGCTCGAAACCTCTGCAATGGGGTTCTCTGATACGCTGAATGCGATGGTGCGATTTGGTTTAAGATTCTATGACTTTTAGAAGGTGTTTCCCCCTATTTTCCAAAATAAGGCAAATTCTCTCACGCTCGTATCTTTTAATGAGCAAGACTAAACTTGATGAAACTTATATATTTAAAATCAGCATAAAAATCCGATTCTTTTGATGTATCTATTAGTACCGAAATTCCGTTTTTTAGACTTTCGTTTACTATTGAGCCGGGTCGCTCCTTACTACAGTTCGCTACCACGAACTGTTTGATACAATATAAATACTTTAAAGTGATTTTTTTCATATACCAGAATAAAAATCCTGAGGTTACGGTAAGAAATGACATTAGTGGCCGGTTTGGTATTGGATCAGAAGATAAACAGGGCTGCCTTCTATCCCCCATTCACATGGATCATTTTGACGGAATTTGTACTAAGGAACACGGCAAAGACTATAAAAGAGCTTGGAATCCTATGGGGAAGTAAAATCCTCCTCAACTCAGACTATGCTAATGATTTGAAATGAGCTTTATTTACATAGGTAGCATTATCAGTAGAAACGGTGGAGGCAGAGAAAATGTTAAAAGTAAAATAACCAAAACCCAGGGTGTTCTTTCCACAGATGAAAAGAGTTAGGAAGATAAGTCTGCAAACCAAGATGAGATTATTCCAAGCTACAGTGATGTCAGTAGATAATTATGGTTCTGAAGTTTGGGCGCTCTGAAAGACGGTGGAGGATTTATTATGTATGTATGTATCAATTTATTCCTTATCACAAATTTAAAATGTAACAGTGAAGGAGCATAAAGAAAGAAAACAGAAAGAAACAAGTAAATTCTGACAAATACAAACAAAATCAAAACAAAGAAGAACTGACATAAAAAAAAAGAAAAAGAAAAAACACAAATAAGGGCAATAGTATATACTACCAGACACATTATCCACGAAAAACAATTTCAGAGGTGGTTTCACCAATAATCCGCCTCTGATATTTCTCGTTTCTTTTCTCCACCGCAGACACTGGACTAGCAATTCCATACTGTGAGGATAGGAAGCTGTTGTTAGTCCAGGGAGGCAGCTGTAGCAATATTTCGCATACTTGGAGAAACACTTCCATATACCCCTAATATCTGAAACAGAAAGGAGAGACCGAAATGGTGCAAGGGCGAGTAGATGCGGAACAGCAAATGCATTATAAACGCTAACTAAGATACGGCGGTTAAACTTAAACTTTGGCGCAACAAGTAAACTGTACGCATTCCTAAATTTTCTGGCAAAAAGTTGACGCGTAGCACGAAGATTTGACCCAATCGGTACACCGGAATAAGTCAGTGTATCTTGTGCTTTAATAACACGTTCACCAAAGTGAACATTTGTCGGGCAATCTGAACGGTTACTGAACATCAGGAACTCAGTCTTACTCTCATTAAAACGAAGACCAATACGTCTATACTCCCTAAGGAGAATTCGAAAATTTTCCTCAATTTTAAAGGCTGTTCTACTAATGACGGACGTCATCAGCATAGTTAGCAAGCGGAACATCGATACCTTTAAATATACATGTTGTCAGAGCGTTCTGTTGTGGCACAATGACAGTATTATTAAACGGGGGTGGAGAAGTAACAGAGCCCTGTCTAATGCTCTTTTTTACTGGAATTGAAGGAGTAATTTCCACCGTAAAAGGTGATATGGTGACCTTAACTCTGGCATTTAGCTTTATATACATATCACGTGTCAATTTGATGACAGAAATATTAACTCCACGCTTATAAGCAGTCAATACGATATGCAGATGTATACCCGTGTCGAAAGCTCTAGATA